>NC_056735.1:1251232184-1251379684 GCF_019279795.1 Protopterus annectens | reverse complement strand
AATCACAAATTTAATTGGCAGAACAGAACACACAAACACTGTTAAACACGCACTACATTTTCATTTCAGTTACTTCATCAGATGCGGACTGAATACTAACAGTTTGCATTTATAATGACTCCAACACAAAGAGTTCATCAATTAACCTATCACATAAAAGAAAGGTTAACTTAATTAATACAAAGGTTAGTAAACGGACTACTGTACATTTCCTAGTGACATCTTGTGAAATGTTGTTTAAGAAAAAGAAATGTCAATGAATACATTTACTAATTTAATACAATACAATCCAAAACCTTGTTTTAAAAACAATACAATAATAACTTCATAAAATGTTAAAAGTTAAGAAATGTTAGAAAATCCATTACTAAAAGCTTGCGTGTTAATTCATATTAAAAGGACATAAATCTCCATCTAGTGGCATTTACAAGAAATACATCTTAAAAAAGTTAAATCTATCTACTGTTAAAAGATGTATCTATTTATTATGAAAAAGGGTTTAAATATTTCAATATAAAAAAAATATATATAATTTACTTTAAAAGTCTATATGAATGGTATGTATTTAATGACTTGAAAACTCCAATATTCTGAGGGGAGAAAACCTACTGTAAAATCCATGGTCTAGAAAAGCATAATGTTTAGAGCCACTGTGGTGTAGCGGTTAGCTTTGTCGTCTCACAGCAAGAGGTTCTCCCGTTCGATTCTCGGCTGAAGCACCTTGTGTGTGGAGTCTGCATGCCCTCCCTGTGGTCGAGTGACGTTTAAAGACATGCAGGTAGGTGCGTAAATGGGTTTGCCGTCTTTGAAGGTTGGGTGTCGGGCTGGCAACTCGGCACCATAAAAAATCCACTGCTAATCATTAGCGGACCAGAGTTCCGCTGTGGCGACCCCTAACCAGGAAAAGCCGAAAGACAGTTTTTAGAAAAGCATAATGTGAAAAATTAATAAATCCAGTACATTCTTATTTGGAAGGGACAATGTCAAAGCTTAGCAGACCTTAATTTAAGAACAGGGGCTATCGAAATGTGGTCATTCAACCCTGGAAATTTGTTTGCTTGAAGGGTGATCTGCCACCATAGCTCCCTGTATTCTAAAGTCTCCTCCCATAAACCACCCTTACCATCAGTTTTCACACTTAGCTGTTTTATTTAGTTGTAAAGTACTGAAAGTATCTGCTATCTAATGGGGAGGGTGTCTTTCTATCCAGGGCAGACCTGCTGAACTATAAGTGCTATGCTGTTGAGTGGACACTATATTCAGCTGTTTGGTGTGAGTACTGTGGCATTTAAGCAGTTATAGGTTAATAACTTTATAGGGTCATAGGTTGGTACTGAGCTATCTGCCCGAAGGCATATATTAGCCCAGCTACGTTGTGCGGTATTTACCGCCCCTTTAGTAGTTCCCTAGACCCTTGTACTAGCAGCTAGTACCCTTGGCCCCTATCTAGTAGTGCTGCTGGTGTGATCCCCGGTGTGAACTTTCTGTTACCCATCCACTTATCAAGGTTCCTCTTGAAGAGGGATAGTGAGGGGCTCTGTCTTATGTAGATCGGGACCCTGTTCCATAGTAAGGGAAGTCTCTGCGAAGGGAATCTATCCCTCCAGCATGTTCTATTCATTGTTGTGTTGAGGTTTATATCCCTAGAGCATGTAGCTCGAGTAGATTTGGTTTTGCTAAGATGGAGCATGTTCAACAATTCTGGGTTGGACATGGCTCTGTACGTTAGACAGAGATTGCCTCTGAGAAAGCAGTATGCAACAGAGAACAGTCTTAGCTTTTTCAATCATGCTGCATAGGGCAACTGTTTGAGGCCAGTAATTCTCTTGGTTAGGTACCTCTGTGGTCTCTCCAGCTGCTGGAGATGTCTAGCCAGGTACATTCCAATTGGTGCATTGTACTCAATAATGGGTCTGATGAGGGAAGAGTAGAGGGGCACCATTACATCCTTAGATCTTGATGCAAACCCTTTCATGATCAGATGGGTCACATAGAAGGATTTTCTAACCACTTTGGCAACATGGTTATCAAAGGAAAGCTGGCTATCTACTTGGGTCCCTCGATCCCTTATTTCTTCTTCAGATTTCAGGGGATTACCTCCTATGTTGTAGTTTGCGGGTACTCTGTTTTTTCCAAAGGGGATTACTACACATTTTTTTGCATTTAGCTTGAGACCATGGCTTTGACACCATGCATCAGTCTCATTTAGGCCCTTCTGGAGGATATATATATATAAGATCAGTTAGCGGTGCATATTCCAAAGCATAGTTTACATGTTACATTAAAGTACAAGAGTCTGCAATTGCTTATTATGGATTCTTTAAATTCGTATGTTCTTGAAGATTTGATTAATTAGAAATATTTCAGTAAATATATAACTTGTGTGGTATTGCTAATAAATTCTGATTTAAAACAAATGTACATTTGCAAACATTTGGAAGACTTAAGTTTAAATTTAAATAGAAACCTGTTTGATTCTCAAAACAAATGTGCATGTAGGAATAGAGTAAGGATTAAGATCCATTTCTGAATTTGTTAAAAATCGAAAGTTTGAGCATTTGGGTATAAAAAAATTAATAAATGAGAAAGTAGGGATGGAAACAAGGGAGGCAAGGTTGAACCATAGACAGTTAAACAAGGATCAAGGCAAAAGCAAGCTGGGAAAAGTTTACTTTTTAAGTCCGTTAAAACACCATTTCACAGGACAAAAGAGAGCTTGAAATGCTAATGGAATGAAGAAAAGAATGTTAGTAAATCTTCCACATTTTGAATTTAGTAGAAGAGATTTCATTTAGTTCAAGTGTTATTTCAAACGAGACAGTACTATCTATTAAGAGGGAACACTGTGAACAATTTAGAAAAGTTCTGGTCAGTTCTTAAAAGCTTTGATGCATAGTTAATTGGTTATGCCCTCTTATTCAGAGATACATGCAGGTGATTAAAACATCCTGTAATAAAGGGAGTAGTTTTTGAACTAAAGCTGATTGCTCTAATGTTTCAATATATAAAATAACTGTTTAGCAGAAAACTGACAGTACAATCTCTGTTTTGGGGGAATATTTTTCTGAGGTTTTTTTTTTTTTTTTGCTACAAAAGTTGACATTGATTTAACTAATGTTATGTTTGAGAAAAGAAATTGTAATAATAGAGAAGATTTGACTGATGATTTGTTGGTCAAAGGGTATAACTTGAAGTGTAACAGGCTTATATCATTAGAGGGTTCTCTAGCTCCTAATTCGAAAAAGTTAATTATGAGTTTGAAGCTGAACATAGTTCAACTGATGCAAGTAAACATCAATGTTTGATTTATTCTAGTAAACAGGGTGTTGTTTTGAACAAAGTTTGGAGGAAACCTTTTCTTCTTCTGTAACTGGTAGTATTTCAATATAATCCTTGCACTGATATTAGTGTTCGGAT
Source organism: Protopterus annectens (assembly GCF_019279795.1). Classification (NCBI taxonomy): domain Eukaryota; kingdom Metazoa; phylum Chordata; order Ceratodontiformes; family Protopteridae; genus Protopterus; species Protopterus annectens. The sequence continues at coordinate 1,251,376,267 of NC_056735.1, read as the reverse complement.
TAGTGAGCAGAAAGAAGGATGGCAAGAGATCTCACAGGTAAGAGACCTTTAAAAGAGCAGCTTTGGGGTGCTTAATTAGTGAAAATAAAGATTTTAATAACAAGCATATTTCAGTGGTTAACAATTGTTTTTAACAGAGCATTTAAAATTTAAAGACCACACTGGAACAGTATATTAGCGCTTTCATCCACTTTTAATTCTGTGAACTTCTTCAGAAAAACATTTATTACAGTACATCAGGTACACTGGAAACTGGAGCTTTTAAGTACGAGTGTCTTTCCTATACCTATAGTCAATGAAATGTGGTACATCAAACACATTATAGAGAATAACTGGAAAATAATACTTGGAAACAAAGAGTTAGTGGACTGACACCCAAAGTCACGTACAAAAGAGTAGCTAATATTAAGTTAATGGTAGAATCAGGAAATAACAAGATTAACAGTTGCACTAGAATATGATGTGATAAAAAGGGTACTTATGCTTGCAGGAATTGCAAACAATGTACATTTATTAGTAACTCTTCTTTTGTAACTCTCAGTCACTCAAACCAAACTTTTTGGGCAAAAAACTTTTACAATTGCAATAGTGCATATGTTGTTTACATTGCCACTTGCATGCCATGTGATAGTTATTATACTGGAAAGACCATAAGAAGCTTGAAACGTAGGATATACGAACACAATCTGGCCATTAAAAAGAAAGATGAAACAAATTCACTGGCCAGACATGCAGGCGTATGTCATGATTTTAAAAAATTTGAATTTTTTGTCTTAGAAAAGGTGGACAAGGTTTTATTTGAAGGTGATCTCAACAACACATTAGAATGTAAAGAAGCATTTTGGCAGTTATTTTTAGGTGCAGACAGTGCACCTGGATTAAATGAATCTATAAATTTAAAATGCTTTTTAGTAAATAGATGAATATATTTAATGTACTCTTTTATAACAAGAATTGTATTCAAAGAAAAAGTATATCTTATAATTACTGACACAAATATTTTATAATTACTGACACACAAATGTGTTTATTTAATTGTTAATTGTTTGATGTAATTTCCTGTCTGTTATTAGATTAAGATATAAAAGGAAGTTAGGGTAGGGTCATTTGTAAATGTTTTTCTGAAGACGTTCACAGAATTAAAAGTGGATGAAAGCGCTAATATACTGTTCCAGTGTGGTCTTTGGATTTGCGTCACAGGTCTTTGGAAGTTTTTTCAAGCATTTAAAATTTGTTTTGAGCAATAATTTTGCTTTTTTGAAAGTTAATATTTCCACCAGAAGCCACTGAACACCTTTCTCGCCTATTTATGCTAATATAGGGCTAATGTGGGAAAATATATGCATATTTAATTCTGAATTTGATAAATATGTATACTCTTACAGTTGTTTTTAGGATGACATTTGTATTTTGTGGAAAGGTGACTTAGAAATATTTGCAGAGTTTATGAAATATTTAGATAGTACTCCCTAAGTTTTACCTCTCATATTGAATTTAAATGTATTAACTTTCTGGATATTACTATTGCTATTTTTTTTAAAGCAGCAATTTACTTCTAAACTTTTTCAAACCCTACCTTTTCCAATTCTCATTTGTGCTTTTCCAGTCGTCTTTTTTTTTGCACAAAAGTACTGTTAAAAGAAAAATGGTCCACTTATCAAGTATTATTAGTGATGACACAGTTTTAGTAGGAGAGCTTTGTACATTAGTGATGATGATTCTTAATAGAGCTTATCCTGAGTCATATGTTCCATCTATGTTTAATGAAATTAGAGAGAGACAAAAATTTAGACCCATTTTGGGAAATTTGTATATTGTTTTTCCCCACAGTAAGTAAAACCAATTTAAAGTTTGATAAATGTCATTGTTTAGTTATCCGTTATTTTACGGAAGTACTTTCTGTTAGCAACATAGTCAAAAAACTTGGAATATAACATGTAATAATGAATTTAAAGATAAGCTTGGACTGAACTACAAGTGACTTTAGTAAAGGAATGAGTATTAAAAAAACATTTACAGATGCATTCTACCAACACAGTAAGTGTACAAAGATATCCGACAATGTAGTAGGTGTTTCTACTGTGGGTTCATCAAAGACTAACAATATGTTACAACAGAAGTTTACAAGAGATCCATAGGATGCCCCAGGTTATGTAACTAATACTAAGTAGGTGATGCATGTTGCAATGTGCACTTCTTGTTCTTTTTAAGCTTAATAAGTAACCTTAAACATAGAATATATGATCATCAATATGATACAAAAAAAACCACCAGTGCAATGTGCCATCATTCAGTGGTGTTCTCCGATTAAAAAAATATATTTATGTAGTTGGTAGAGTAATGCCTAATCCCAGAGGCAGTTATTTGGAAGATTTATTAAGAGTATAAGGAACTACAATGGCCATGCATTTAAATGCTGCACAATGTCCTGGTTTGAACGATAATGTTTCAATTACTAGTGTTCAGAAACTGAGAGCAGCTAGGTTGTAAAATTATTTTTCTAACATTTGTTTATTTCTGAACTGCATTTTTAATTTTTTTTAAATGGTTAATTGTTTTATTAATACATTATTCATAATGTATATGATGGGACTGGTTGTAAAAGGGTATTTAAATTTGATACATTTGTATATATTTAAGTTCTGAAGGAGTCTCATTTTGGATGAAAGTGCTTAAATTTATTAATAAAATTGATATGAGAGATTATGGTTGAACTGTTATTTCATTTGGAGCTGTGCTTCACATCTCCTTTGTGTCACCTTTTTTGGTTTTAAGTACGGAACTAAGAAATGGAAAAAAATGAAAATTTGTTGGCAAATGATACAAACACAAAAAAATTATATAAATATATGAATTCCTTCACAAATGAAACAGATCATAATAATTCTATTTTTGTAGATTGGTCAATGATTGGAAATCATGAAAGGACATTTAATGAGGATCTTACTGGTTTTGGCAATGATAAGAGTGACTGTTATTCTCAATCTGTAAAAGAAAGATTTGCTTGTAAGATAAAATGTTCTAAAATTACTGAAGAGATATTAAGATCATTAAATTAAATTAAATCTGTTAGAGTGGTTCAGAATCTTTTCCTGGAATGTTGTTGATTAATATAAAAAAGATTTGTGAGTATATTAGCTAGGACATTTAATTCCATGATATATAATGGACACATGCCAAGTTTTTGGAATGAATCAGGAGTTACTCCAATTGTTAAATCTGGAGATAAGATGGCAGTACAAAGTTACCAACTGGTTAAGTTTAATACCAATATTTTGCAAATACTTTGAGAGATGTAGTAGTGAAATCATATGTCAAGACAAACTAGCATTGCTTGATATTTTTCAGTGTGTTTTTTGAATGGCCATTCTACACTTGCCAATTTGTTGGCCTTTTATTGATTACAACTCTAGGGCTATGGAGATAGATATAAGAGGTGTACTCTATTTGCATTTAATCAAAGGTTTTGACTATCATTTCAATCTATTGTCTTGGCACTGGAACAATACAGTGTTAATATTTACATATGTGAATTAGTCTGGTTCAGAGAAGAGTAGTGACTCATGGAAAAAAAAATCAGATAAGCACTGTTGAGATGATGTGCTCCTTAGGGATCTGTACTCTGGCCGTTGTTGTTTAGTAAAATTTTTGCCTCTATTACAAACAATACATTTGGTTGGTAAAGTATGCTAACAATTGTAGAACAGCTTTTTCTGCTAATAATAATAATGACTTCACTAATATAAGTGCTTACTATGCTTAGGTACATGGTCTAGTACATCCGGGTCTCTCATTTAAAGTACATCTATTTTGGCAAAGAGATGTATTATGCTGTCTATAATGAATATGTGGATCTTGATATACTGATTGATTTCTCTTTTTGTTTTCAAAATCATGTGACAGTAATCTGTAATAAGGCATTGAGACAGAGGGGCTTGATTCTCAAAAGCTTTACAATAAATGAGGTTATGATCTTAGCAAGTCTATTTAAGGTATATATCAGATCAATTTGTGAGTACAATATATAGTGTTCTGTACTCTTACTCTACAGCTCTTAATTGTATAGGATCATAGGAGCTTACTAAACTAATGGCTCTAGTGCCTTTTTAAGCCTAGCGATTCATGCCCCAATTTCCCCAATCACCAATGCCCACTGGCTAGAATGACTTTTGCATATGCCTATGCCTTATGGCATCTACACACTGTCCCTGTCAATACAGTCCACAATCATCAGCCCGGGGTTTAATTAGTGAACTCCCATCCATTGGCCCAAACTGCAACTGAAAAGGTTTAGGGAAGAGCTCTATTTCACATGAATGGGGTGTCTGTTCCAGAGAAGGGGTAATTCTCTGAGATGCATACCTGTCTCTCCAACATGTTTTACAGCACAGATGAGGTTCAGATCCTTAGATTGGGTAATTCTAATGCTTATTTTTTGAATGTGTAAGCAGATCCATCAGGGATATTAGACAATGCCTTGTAGGGTAGGCATAAATTACTCCTCAGTAGTCTGGAGGAGACAGAGTACAGGGGACAGGGCTTTGAAGCAGTCTACACAGGACATTATTTACACCCTGTAAGTGAAGAACCTCCATGGCTACTCCAGCTGTTGACCATACCTGTTCAGGTACAGGGCGAAGGGTGCACTGTACTCCATTACTAGTCTAATCACAGAAGAGTACAGAGGGACTATGATCTTCTTAGATCTGTACGCCATGCCTTTACTTGTCAGCTAGATTTTCTCCCTACCATGGATACATGGTGATCAAAATTCAGGGTACTGTCAAGCCTGAGTTCCCAGGTTCTTTACCACTGGGTCTACTCTTAGGGGAGTGTTATCAATGTAATTTGCATGGGTGGTCATCTTCCCAAAGCATATCATTTTGCATTTATTTGCACTGTGTTTTAGGCCATGGTTCTGACTCCAGTTATTTGTGTCAAACTCCTGCACGATATCTACATCTTTGGGGATACAATGACTGCACTCAGCAAATTTGGTCAGCCAGAGGCCCTCTACATTTGTTTCAACTTCAGAAAAGTATTTTCCAGACAAAAAAGGTTCCGGTATTAAACCCTGTGGGATACCACTAGTAACAGGCCTCTTGGGGTAGCCTCCACCCTAACTTCATGTGTCCTGTGAGTCATTTGGCTATCCACTGGGTGACACGGATTTATGCCTAAATTTGTAAGTCTATCTATACTAGAGTGAGATTGATTGTGTGTCAAATGCCTTCGGCAGGTCAAGGTAGGCAATATGTACCATTTGCACTTGTCTATGGCTCCAGCAACCTTCTTGAAGTCCACCATGTTTAGTAGGCATGACCTGCCCCTGATAAAACCAAACTGGGATGGGTCCAGTGTTTGGAGACATTTGAGCAAGAGTGGAGAGGTAGATTGGAGAATCCTTTCTTATCAGTTGGACAGTGCTCACAACCCCCTTTGCCTGGTGATTCCGGGGTTTTGTTGGAGAGACTGGAGTGTTTACTTCATCAAGAAATCGCAATTCATTTTAATATACTAGGCTTGCAACGTTATGTGGATTTGGATATTTCACCCAGGGGTTCGAGGGCTTTTAAAACCCCTGGCACTCCATTCGATATGAATGATGAGCTAGAAAGGAATTTTTCAAAAAGGTGGTTTGCAGCAGCACATTGGTGCATTGTACAGTGGGTTTCTATTCTGCTTGAACGAGATCACATCAAGCAGAATAAGGTCTAGGATGAAATAAAATAGTAAACTGTTTAAATTATTGGCCCCAGCATGCTTGCAATCTTTGTCGTGAGATATAAATGATAAACTCAAAAATTATGAAATGGAATTAATTGATCAGAAAAGCACCAAATTGAAATGTAACAAAGAACTATGAAGGGGGTGTGCCTTCCTTTGGTAGAAAAAAGTGTGTGCCACTCGGAAAGAGAACTCTGCCCCTTTAAGGAAATTTGAATTCCTCTAGGGGCGTTTCATTTGCATCAGACATTTCTGGCGTGGTTTCTTAATTGGAAGGAGAAGATGGCCACTATCCATGTTGAATGGCCGCACATGATCCTTCTAAGTTGATAAGGGACTTTTGGAAAGATCATAGAGGTTCGGAGGAAGCCCTCAATGACTGGAAGAGGGGACGTTATCAACCAGAAGCCAGTAATTCAAGGTATGGCTCACGCAAATCTAAGAAAAGCAAGCGGTATTAATTTGACTGTTAACTCTTTAATTCCACAATAGTTCAGGCCTGGATTTGCCTGATATACAGTTACAAGTTTTTAATTATGGTCTGAAATTTGTTCCAACTGTTATACCTTATTTGTACGAGTTAAAATGTGATATTTTTAGGTTATGTTGCAAATTACATCCATTTTTTTGAATGTGGGAACAAGGGTTTTGTGAATAGTGTTTACTGTTTCAATGAAAACAGTACAGATAGTGAAGATGCCAGTTTTTATTCTTGTTATTCGGACCCGAGGGATGATGACTGTGTGGATACATTAGTTAGTGCACATAGTCTTTTAGATACTAGCAAAATTATTTATAAAAGTGATTTTATTCCTCCCTATAAACATGAAGGGATCAGACAATTTTTTCATATGTTAAATTTTGCAGTGGAGTGTGCCTATGATGATTCTGTGCAGAATAAACAAAGTAATATATAATTTGCCTGCTCAGGAATGGAAAGAGTTGCAATTATTAGCGAAGAATGATCATATTGTTACTGAACCATCAGATAAAGGTACTAAGGTAGTGGTTATGAATGTTCAACAATATTTTTAAATGTGTATGATGCATTTACAAGATTAACAGAAATAAGTAATATGGATGAAGATTTTGATATACTTTTGAAAAAGGATTTGTGATTGGGTTATTTTTCTCGTGTGGATTTGGAAAGGAAATTTAATTCAACTGATGAGTTAGCAGTTTTTTTACTGTCTGCATAAGATATATAAGAATAAGTTTAACCCACCTGGTAGACCGATAGTTTTGGCCTGTAAATATTTTTTGTCCAACATTGGTTTAATTTTACATGAGTTTTTGTTACTTTATGTGATCAGACTACCTTCATATATTAGAAACAGTGTTGATATTTTGGATAAGATATCTGATCTTGAACAGTCTAGTGATATAAGATATCTGATCTTGAATGGTCTAGTGATATGATAAGATATCTGATACTGAATGGTCTAGTGATATGTTTTTTATTAGTCTAGATGTTTGTAGTCTTTATTAGACATAATTTTGGTTTAGAGACAGTTAAATACTTTGTGGGGGATACCCCTGGATCTAGTTATGTTTTAGAACTGTTATATTTTGGTTTAACTAATAATTTTTGCGTGTTTAACAACCAAGTTTGTCACCAAATTCAAGGTATGGCTATGGGGGCATCTTTTGCCTCCAAGTATGTCAACTTGGTAATGGGTCTGCATAAATCAGAATATATTTATCAAGGTGATTTTTTTAAAAGGTGCGTAGTTAGTTATTTCATTGGTGACTTGATTTTCGTTTGTAATAGAGGTTTTAATGAGGTTGGTTACAGAATAATAAATTTGGACTTAGGTCTGCAGGTGGGTAAATAGACTGTGTTTTTGGATGTGAATTTGACTTTAAGTAGGGATAATTTATTATAGACATCTGCTCATAGAAAGTTTGATGATGGTAGCCATTTTACAACTTCAGAGCACAAAAAGTGTAAGCACATTGTCTTAGGCAACATATAGAAGAAAGGGTCATCACCAAATACAGGGTGCCTATAACAAAAACAAAATAAATAAATAAAATAACCAGGGATCCTGCACATGTATTAGAGATATTTTAGATTTTTTTTTTGAAAACTTGAATAAAACGAAGGGATGTGGAAACCAATAAAAAGTACAAATGGAAACATTTATGGAAGAGTTAATTATGCCAGGATTAGAGGAAGCTGAGGCTAAAAGTACAGTTGTGTACACCTACCATAAATGTAGATGTTTGAGTGTATTCACTGTTGCAGTCATTACAGTTGGGTTATCCTGCTGGCAGGCTACCCGCAGTCGGCCTGAATTCCAAAGTCTAGGTCCGGCGTCAGTTGCTGTCACCTCCTCCCTGACGTCAGTGTGCCAGGGGTATAAAAGATGCAGCCGACGCCATTTTCTTCAGTTTTTCTTGCCCCAGATGTCAGGTGCCCCCAAAAGGGTAGGCTAAAAATAGGTCAATAAAGCATGCATGCACCAAAGTAAATTATTCCTTCATCTACAAGCAAATACATCACATAGGTTGTATAGAATAGAGAAGTACAGATAAGTTCCAGCAAAGATAAGGGGGGTGGTGGGTGGGTAACCTGGACTGCAACAGTGAATACACTTGAACATCTACATTTATGGTAGGTACACACACAACTGTACTATGTTCATTGTGTTTCACTGTTGCAGTCATAACAATTGGGTTGAATCCCAAAGCTAAGGTTGGGAGGCTGGAGCTAAATAGGATTAGGAGCGGCTATGAGGCCCTGCAGAACTGCAGTGGCAAAGCCTTCCCTGGATTTAGAGTAGAGTGGTAAGGGATAGTGCTTTATAAAAGTGTGCACAGAACTCCAGGTTGCAACCTCTAAAATGTCTTTGGTTGGTACTCCTCTGAGGAAGGCTGCTGAAGTGGCTGCTGCTCTGGTTGAATGTGGCCTAATTGGCCTTAGGCACTGATTTGCCACGTTGTGAATAGCAGAAATGAATGCAGTGGCCTATCCACTTTGAAATAGTCTGCTTTGAGATAGCCTTTCCTTGTGATCCTGCAGCATATGCCACTAGTAATTGCTCAGTCTTTCTGAAAGCTTTGGTTCTGTCCAAGTAGAAGCGCAGCTGTTATGTCCAAAGAATGCCGAAGTCTCTCACCCTTATTCTGTGGGTTTGGATAAAAGGTAGGCAATTGAATAGTTTGGTTAAGGGCCACACTGGGCACTACCTTAGGCATAAATGTTGGGTTTGTCCTCAGAGAAACACTATCTGGATGGAAAATGATAAAAAGTTCCACAGCCATGAGTGCCTGTAGCTCTGAGACTCGTCTTGCAGAGGTTATTGATAGGAGCAGAGCTGTTTTCCAAGATAAAAATTTTATATCAGCTGTAGCGGCTGGCTCAAAAGGAGGCAGGGTGAGTTTTTCCAAGACATAATTGCGGTCCCATGGAGGCATTGGTGATCTACTTGGAGGCCTTACGTTTTTGGCTCCTCTGAGGTACTGCCTTAGTAAAAGTATGAGAAAAAATAGGAGGCTCTGTATTGTAATGAGCTGAAATGGCCGAGGCATGAATCTTAATTGATGAAAAGGCTGGGCCTTTGTCCAGCATCTCAGTTAAGTATTGCAAAATCTGAGGAAAATTTGGTACAATTGTGTCAATTCCTTGTGCCTGGTTCCAAGCACAGAATCTCTTCCATTTTTCAGCTTAAGATTTTCTGGTACTAGGTCTCCTGGCCTCCAAAATAACATCCATCACTGCTTTAGAAAGAGGGGTGTTTTGAACGACTGCATTATCCACCATGCTGCCAGATTTAAGGTCTTGACTTGGCTGTGCAGGATCGGATTGTTTTGTTGGGACAGGAATTTGAGGTAATGTCCAGGCTGGGCATTGAGACAGGTCCCTTAGGATTGGGTACCAGTGCTGGCGGGGCGAGTCTGGGGCAATCGGTATAATTTTTGGCTTCTCTTGTCTGACCTTTAGGAGTACGTTGGGGAGGAGGGGCAGTGGAGGAAAGGCATATACTGTTAAGTTTTTCCAGCTGAAAGAGAGAGAGAGCATCCACTTTCCATGCTTGCTTGTGATAAGTCCTTGTGCAGAATCTCTGTAGTTGGCAGTTGTGAGGGGAGGCAAACAGATCTATGTCCGGGCATCCCCATTTCCTTGTTATGCTGAAGACTTGCAGATCCAATTTCCACTCGTGGGGATCCATGAGGTTTCTGCTTAGTTCGTCTGCCAGAGTATTTATCTTTCCTGGCAGGAATTGTGCCTGCAGATGTACTTGGTAAGTCAATGCTGTGTCCCACAAAGTCATGGCTAGTCTGCAAAGGGGATAGGAATGAGTGCCTCCCTGCTTGTTTATGTACCACATGACTGTGGTATTGTCCATCTTTTATCAGTAGTTGTCCCGGATGAAGTTGATCCTTGAAGGCTGTCAGGGCATTCTGAACAGCTAGCATCTCTTTTTGATTGATATGTAGATGCATTTGGCTTGCGGATCATGTGCCCTGAATACATCTTCCGGTCATGTGGGCCCCCCAGGCATAATTTGATGCATCTGTTAATGTCTGCCTGGCTGTGGGTAAAGTGAATGGCTGTCCCTTGTTGTGGTGACAGGCCTTTGCCCACCATCGAAACTCCTGTCGCAGGCAGGAAATGAGGGTAATTATTGTTTCCAGGCTGTGGCAATGTTGAGTCCACTTTTTAGATACCACTGAAGTTTCCTCATATGCAGTCTTGCATATGGAATTAGCAGAACGCAGGATTCCATGAAGCCCAAAGCCTGCAGAATTTTTCTTGCAGATAACTGGGCTTTTGTTGCCAACAGCTTGAAATAAGTAGTCAGTTGCCTTTGTCTAGCGTGAGATAAGCCATCTGGGGCAGTTGTATTTAAGCTTGCACCCAGGAATATTATCTCTTGAGAGGATGCTAGTTTTGATTTCTTTTCGATTACCGTGTACCCTAGGCATGCTAGTAATCTTTTTACAAATGCCAGATGCTGTAGTAGAATGTCCTTGTTCTCTGCTTGAATGAGGCAGTCGTCCAATTAAGGATATACTTGTATTCCTCTTTGCCTGCAGAATGCAATTACTGGAGCCACGCATTTTGTGAAGACCCTGGGCGCAGTAGATAAGCCAAAGGGCAGTGCAGAGAATTGGTAGTGCATTGAGCCAGCTATGAATCTGAGGTATCTTTCTGCATGATTGTCTGATTGGGACATGCAGGTATGCCTCTTTTAGGTCTAAAGTCACAAGCCAAGTCTTCTTGCCCAGCATGGGCAGAAGCTGCTGCAGAATCAACATTTTGAATTTTGGAATATCCAGATATGTGTTTAGAATAGATAGGTCCAGTATTGGTCTCCAGGCTTTGTCCTTTCTGAGCACCAAGAACAGTCTTGAGTAAAATCCCTGTCCCTGCTCTTGCTCTGGTACTTGCTGAATGGCCCTCATGTCCATGAGGGATGAAACTTGCATTTGTGCCTCTGCCCATTGATTTTTTGGCAGGTCTGGCAAACCGAGTGCCCTTGGCAGGGTATGAAAGTGAAACTTGTAGCCTTGTGACACTATGTTCAAGACCCATTTGTCCTGGGTTATTATGTGCCAAATTGATGAAAAAGTGCTAGTTTTCCCCCTAAAGGTGCTGCCAGAAGATAAGTGCTTGGTGCAGGCAGGGGGAAGTCATTGGGACTATTTCCTGTATGGCTGTGATTTGTCTTCTCCGCTTTTGGAGGTAGAAGCACCCCATTGTTTAGACCTTATGTGCCTTGGGGCTGGGATCTGCCTCTAGGGCATCTGTATCTGCCCCTTTGTGGCCTGTCTGACACTGGAAAGGACCAATTCTTTGTAGGCCAGTGTCTGCTAAATCTTGGAGGCTGTACCTGTAAGAAATCCTTGACTGTTTGCACAGATTTTGCTTTGTCCTCCATTTTTTTCAACACCTCCTCTGCTTCAACACCAAACAAGGTATCATGCTGTAATGGAGCACCTAATAATTTTGCTTTAACATGATCAGGCAGATTCTGTTCCTTTAACCAAGCATGGCTCCTGATGACAGAACCCATAACAGCGGCCCTGCAAGAGGCCTCCAGTGAATCAAAACCACATTGCAAAGTATGGTTTCCAACTTGTTCAGCTACATGCAATAAATCCTGCATTTGTTTGTTTTCTGCACATTCAGAATTTATCAACATTTTCTGTTTAAACAGTGACATAATATATTGCTGATATTTAAGCATATGAAACTGACAATTTAAAGCCCTTATAGCCAAGGTAGCAGAAGTGTAAATCTTTTTTCCCCATCTGTCCAGTGCCCTAGAATCCCTGTCAGAGGGGGTAGGGTTTTTTGCAGTGGAAGCCTTGACCTCTTTGGGACCCTGATAGATAGTTTCTGGGTCAGCAGCAGGGTTTTTAAAAAGAAATTTATGTGAATCAGGAACCCTGTAGTATCTGTCTGGCTTAACAGGAGCTGGAGGCAAGGAGTCAGGAGTCAGACTGGACTCTGAAAAAACATAATCTACAATGTCTAACACAGGTGGAATAGCAAGGGGCCTGTGCTGAGGTAGTAAAAGGAAGTCTCTGAGCCTTTTCTTAGATTCTGAATAATCTTGGCTCTCCCAGTGGAAATGCTTCCTCATGGTATGCAGTTTCCCCAAAAGAATAATCCTCAGGAGGAGAGGCTGAAGGGATAGATTCTTCAGCATCAGAATCCTCATAGGGAGGAAGAGAGTATTCCTGATCCAAAGAGGAATTAGATGAAATGGAAACTTGATCTGAAGATTCATATTCTGTCTCTTGCCCAGGCTTATCAGGTGGGGGATGGAAAACCCTGATCAGGTAATTAGGTCTTCGGCCATTTTGAGCATCTGTTTTTTAGGCATGGAGGCCTGTCCATGGGGCTGTTGTACTTGTTTCTTTGTCTTTAAAGGTGCTTTAGTCTTTGCCTTTGAAGCTGAAGTCGTTTTTACATATAATTGTGCAGGCCTGAAAACACCCTCAGAAGCCAATGCCTGCTCAGCAGCTCCGGACCCATCTGAGGGAATAGTTTCAGAGGTTCCAATACCTTGAATTTCCAGCCGCCTAGTCGGCTCCATGTGGGAGTCGGTAGTGGCCTATGGCTCTAAAGTAGCAGGCATCAAGGGCTGCAAAAGCACCTCACTGAGAACCGGCGAACCGGCGACTGGCTTAGAAGAAGCCTCGTCATCAGTTTTGGACCTCGGATGCTTGTCCTTTTCTTTTGCTTTGCGTTTCTTGTGAATTGCGGTCGTCGGATGGCTATCCAACGACACTGTATAATTAAATCTTCTGCCAAAATAGTGAAATGCAAAATCGTACCGACGCTTAATAGTGCGTTGGTTAAATCTAGCACAGAACCGACAATTAGCAATGTCGTGGTCAGGGCCTAGACAAGGAATACAGTAGGAATGAAAGTCCTTATGAGGTATTTGCTTCCCACAAGAAATACAATTAACTTTTTCTGACATCGGTCTGGAGCAAGAAAAAAGTTTCCCCAATGGGGTACTTAGCTTTTAATGAAGACTTCGGATCTGAAATTCGAACACGAAAATCTCAGGAGTCGGCTGACCGGCACTTGCGAACTGCTTTTGCTTCGGGCACCGCGCGGCAAGAAAGACTGAAGAAAATGGCGTCAGCTGCATCTTTTATACCCCTGGCGCACTGACGTCAGGGAGGAGGCGACAGCAACCGAAGCCGGACCTAGACTTTGGAATACAGGCCGACTGCGGGTAGCCTGCCAGCAGGATAACCCAATTGTAATGACTGCAACAGTGAAACACGATGAACATCAATTAACACCTAAGATAGGAAGATGTCAGATAAAATTGTGATGTATAGTCAATCAACAGAAAGGCTCTAGGAACATACTGTACTGTGGTGGAAGTTAGAATGGAGAGAGAAGTGATAGTGATCTGGAAGGTTTTTATTTACATTTGTTGACCAGGAGTGTCCGACTGGACGGAGGTCCATTTTCAGTGGAGGCCCGGGGAGAAAAGCTCCACAGTTAAAATAAACAGACATTAGTTACATTGGATTACATAGCGATTAACAATTTAACATAGCAATTACTTGCAACATATTTACAGATGAACATAGTACATCAGTAGATAACTAGAATCTTTATCTGTGAAGTACATAACAGATATTAACAAATGTTACAATAAAAAGTTCCTGCTGTATAATAAGTACTAGGTTTATGAGCATCTGAGCTTGCTATAATCAAGGTAGTTAGTGGAGTGGAAAGAAAGGTAGTGGTTGGAAGGGGTGAGTGAAATTAGAGTGGGAGTTGCAAGGGCATAGCCAGCATGTGTTTAGGTGCGCTTTTAGTAAAGTTTTGAAGTGGGTGCATGATGGTATGGAGGTAATTGTGGGTGGAAGGGAGTTCTATAATTTGGCTATGTTGCAAGAGAATAGTGCTTCACCAGCAGAGTTATTGGCTTTAGTGATCTGCAAGTGATTTTTGTTGCTGGATCTTAGTGGTCTGGTGGTGCGATAGGGTTGGAGTAGATTCTGGAGGGATGGGACATTTAGTGGATGGTTTACTAGTTTGTGGGCGAGTGAGAGTTGATACCACTGAAGGAGGTGAGGGAGTTCAAGCCAGCCCAGTTCAGTAAGTGAGAGACAGTGGTGACTATGGTAGGATGCCCCTGTGGCGAATTTGGCGATTTTGCTGTAGCAGGTCTCTAGCTTGTTTAGATCGCATTACCTTAGGTTGGTATATACTGGAGAGGCATAAAGTAGAGTGGAGATAAGGTGGGAATTTGCTATTGAAATCTTTGCTGCTTCGGTGAGAAGTTGCTTATTTCTGTATAATGCTCCTAGTTTTTTGTGGACTTTTTTAAGGTCATGGATATGTGAATGTCAAATTTTAGTTTATTGTCTATTTCCACTCCTAGCAATTTGGTGTGTTTAGTTGGGTATATAGTGGTGTTGTCTTTTGCTGTGATGTTAAAGTGAGAGTTGTTTTGAGGATGTTTGCTGGGTTGGAAGATGAGTAGTTTAGTTTTATTTGGGTTGAGTACTAATTGGGCATCGGATAACCAAGTTTCAACAGAGGAAAAGGCTTCCTGTGTGACTTTTTGCAGCTTGGGTAGGGACTGGGCTGAGCAGATGATGGTTGAGTCATCTGCATATTGTATGAGTGTGCCATGTTTGGTGGCAGAGGCTAGATTATTGGTGTAAACAGAGAAGAGTAGGGGTCCAAGGATGGATCCTTGGGGAACCCCTATGGAAATAGGTAGTTGGGGAGAAATGTCATTCTGCCATACAATGGATTGTTGGCGGTCAGACAGGTAACTCTGAAACCAGTTGGTGACTGATTGAGAGAAGGATAGGTTATTGAGGACAGAGATAAGTTGTTTGTGTGGGACCATGTCAAATGCTTTAGATAGGTCTAGGAAAGTAGCAGAGGAGAGACAGCCATTGTTTTTATGCTGAAGGATAGTGTTAGTAAAGGAGAGTAAGGCAGTGGCGGTGCTATGGTTTGGTCGGAAACCATGCTGAGTACTGGAAAGGAGGTTGTTAGTAAGGAGCTAGTCTGAGACCTGAGAGTGTATGCATCTCTCTAGTATTTTGGAGAGTAGAGAGAGAATAGCTATAGGGCAGTAACTGGTTAGTTCTGTGGAGGGTCCGCCTTTGTGGAGGGAAATTATATGCAATACTTTCCACAGTGTGGGAACGTAACTTTCTGACAGAGATCTGTTTTGTTTAACAGCACTTTAAATAGGTGTGTGAAGGGGAAATTAGCATCTTGGAAAAAAGACTAATGTGGCTTTATTACCCAAAGATGGTGAAAACCCTTCACACCCAACTTCCGAAAGACCCATTTCAATTTTAAATTATGATAAAACTCATGTCTGCACTAGCAAAGAGAATGACACAGATGTTGCCAAAATTGATAGATATGGATTAGAGTGATTTAGTTTAGGGGAGGCAAACATTTGACAACATTAATAGAACAATGATGATCAAGACGGAACAGAATTTAGGAAATACCACTGTTGTTAGGTCTTGATGTAGAGAAAGCCTTGGATAGAGTAAACTAGGATTTTATGAGTAAGGCAATGGAAGTATTTGTATTCCGTGACAGAATAATAATGTTAATTAGGGGGATATACAAAGGGGTCCAGAGGCAAGGATTAAGGTTGGACAGTTCCACTATGATAAACTGTTTGAGAAGAGGAAACAGGCAGGGGTGTCCCCTTTTCCCTTTATTTGCTTTATATTTAAAGCCACCAGCAAAGAAAACAAGGTGCTTACAAATGCAAAGATGTCATTGATATAGTAATCAAGAAAAGTTAGCTTTATATGAAGATATTATTTTGTACCTGATAAACCAAGAAAAGGACATTTCAGTGTTGTAGAATATTTTGAGAGGCTTCAAGTCTTTATAGGTAAACTACATACCCTCGCATGAATTTGTTCAGCAATATCAGTACTTATGGGTACATAAAATAACTATTTAAGTGTGTGGATTCAAAATGATTCTGTTAGGCCAGCTAATCATATGTGAGAACAGACTAAACAAAATATAATGCAGAGACTGAGAAACTGGAAGTTCCTGATTATGGATATGGCCAGTAAGATATACGCAGTGAAAATGTTTTTGTTCCCTTTAGTTTTATACATGGCTCAGGCATATTTTTACCATCCAGTGGAGACATTGTGAACAAATTATGAGTTGAAAGTAATTATTTAGAAGGGGAAGAGGATAAGTGTCAAGTGGGATATGTTGGTCTAACCCCATAGAACAAGGTGGTTTAGGATTACCCGATTTGAATGGATACATTAGAAATGCATGGTTAAGGCTCATATACTAACACAAGGAGAAGGTTACAACTCAAACTGGAAATAAATAATGATGACACGGCGGTGTGAAAGAAGGGATTTTTGGCTACAGATTCTTAAGGAGTACAACAGCAGCCATACAGATTATTATAATGCAGCAGAAAGTATTCTAAAATCTAAGCCAACATGGGAATGGAGAAAAATTTTGCTAATAGGGATAACTGGAGGTAGGGATATAGAAAATACACAGAGGGAAGGAAGTTGGCAAAGGAACCAAGGAACTGGGAACAAATAACTAGACAGAAAAAGCTAGCAGAGAGGCATTAGGACAATCAGAAGTTGCAGGTTAGAGATGGCCCTCCACATCAGGGATAGATAACAGTACAGGCACAGAGAAAGGACAGTGAAAGAATGGCTTTTTGTGTTTTTAATACAGTCTACAACAGAAGCTGCTGTTAAAAAAATTGATAATTAGTAGGGTATATAAAATATTGCAAGATACATAAAAAATCAATCTGAAGAGGTTAGAAAAGATTGGGAAGACTGTGGATGGACAATTTGCAAAGAAAAAGTAGGAAGGCATCTGTATGGCTTCCAAGTGCTCAAAGTCCAGAAGGCTTATAATTTTTCCAAGCAAGTGTTTGCAAAGGTATTTTTATACCCCCCCCCCCCCAGCAAACTTCATGGATTTTTCCATTTCAGTAGACCGCAAATGTTGAGAGATGTAATGGAAAAGATAGAGGTACCTAAGAACACATTTTTGGGAGTAAAGAGTTGTAATACTCAGAATTCCTTACACAGTACTTTGTCAGAAATGTTGGGAAATTATTATTTTGATCTGAGAGACAGGATCTGAACTGCCTACACATATAGTAAGGCCTTACAAAAATAAATGACATTGGCTGCCAAAAAATTATCAGTACAAAATAGAAATCAAAATCTAAACCAACTATAACTGAAATACTGAATATCACAACGGAGTAAAAAGAACTAGAGGTGGGATCTTTAGTAAAGAGAAGGAGTAAATTATGATGAAATAAGTACAACTTGTGAGAACAGTATAAGCAGAAAAATGCCCAGGAGGAGGAGAAGAAAGGTCTAAAGGAAAGCATGACTTGAGCAATTTACATATTATTGTAATGAACAATTGTTAAAAATTATTGAACACACATGTAATGTATAATGCATGAATATGAAAAATGTTAATCTTTTTTCTACTAATGAATATGTACTTATACCTTAAGTGATAACTTAATAAAGGTGTGTAAAAAAGTCAGTATACCCAGTGAGATCTGGTAGCTGGGGGGAGGTGATAGAAGGCTTAACACAATCTGAGGAAAATGTTTAATCAAATCTTGAATGGAAAATTAATCTCTTATTCTTGAAGGACAGCAATTATAGTAGTAGTGTCTACAGAGAGAATGGTACTACAGAAACAAAAGCATCTCCATCTTTAATTGTGACTATAAAGTTTTCATTTCGTTAATAGCTAAAAGGTTACCTAAAATGCTTCCACTGACAGCAGAAGACTGACTGAGGGGAGGTAAACTTTGATATCAAAATGCTAATGAGCTAGAAGGAAGAGGATAAAATGAATAAAACCTTTGCTGATTGTGAGTCTAGAGGCAGAGAAAGCTTTTGACAGGCTTGAATGGAAATTTCCTTTTATGGTAATGAGGTAAACCTAGTAAAGTAACCAAGCTTTTGGTGAGGATATATGGGGATTCATAAGCTGCAGTAAATTTGGAGGGGATGTTGTCTGAAAGTTTCTAGTTGAGGAGGAGGACTAAATAAGGTTCCCTGCTTTTCCATTTATTTGCATTATATACAGAACCCCTAGCGGTTAAACTAAGATTTTTAAACAGAAGTTTTTACCTGGGTAGTGTTAAACACAAATCAGCCCTCTTTGCAGGTGGCTTATTAATATATTTAACTAATCCAGAGGCTGGAGTTCTGTCCCCATGGAAAATTTTAAGGTGTTATGTTAATGAGGCTAAAATTAACGCCATAGCTTTAAATGATGTACCTTCTCATTAGGTCCAGAACTATCCACATATATGAGAATATGCAAATGATCTTTATGAACATCAGGTGTTTCAGCTAATTGGCGATTCTGAATGTCCATGACTTGTTTCATCATTTTAATGGACAATTTTAGGCCAATAAAGCCAAACCCCACTAGCTGTGGATATCCACCCAGTCAGTTATTCTTGTGTGAGTAGATCCATCCTTTGGAAATGGCCAGGGACAGTTATCACAAGATTCCTCACAGAATGGAAGAACCATTGCTACCTAGGCCAAAAAGGAAGTCACTACAATGATCTTGGGGAATTCCTCCTAAATCTTCACAAGTACTCTCAATATCAGTAGAAAGGGTGGAAAAGCATACAGGAAATGTCTGTCCAAGGGGAAAAAAAGGCATCTGTTTTCCAGGCTTTCTTGCATGGAGTCCTGGAGCAGAACCTTACTATCTGATTTGGAAACTAGCAAATGGGTCTACTAGAAAAACTCCCCACAGATGGATCAAATCTTAGAATACACCCCCCCCCAACCTAGTTTGCATAACTGACGGCTTGTCCTGTTTTGCTCAGCCTGTCTGCCACACAATATTGCTCTGACAGAATGAAGAATGCCTGTAAAACGAAATTATGCTATGAAGCTATTTCTCAAGCCAACACGGCTAATCTACAAAGGAGGTACAACTTGGCTCCTCCCTGCTTGTTGAGGTATCACATGACTGTGGTATTGTCTGAAACAACTTGTAGTCCTGGGGATTAAAGATGATTCAGAATATTTAAGTGCCATAATCAGCACAAGTATCTCTTTTATATTTATGTGCTTCCATCTGTCCTAAATGTCCCACACACCTTGCACTCCCCAAGTAAAGTGTGCGTGTGTGTGTGTGTGTGTGTGTGTGACTGACTGAATTGGAAGGAGACGCCCAAATTTAGAGATATTTGCTGTCTCCACCAAGTAATTTCTCTACTGACTAAACATAACACTGTAATTTGAAAAGACAAGGGATATTGATGCCGGGACCAGAGACTTCAGACACCACTGCATTCTTCTACCATGGGGTACTGCAAGGGGTATCATGAGAATCGCATACCATGAGACCCAAAGTCTGAGTAGAAAATCTTAGAAATAGATTTAGATACAGATCTATTTTTTTCTGTGGAAGAAAAGCTCTTTGAACTGAGGTGTCCAGCTGACACCCCTGGAACACAATCCTGTGTGAAGGAGTCAAAAAGGCATTTTGAATGTTCTCTTAGAATCCCAGCTTGTGTAAGAGATCTCGTACCCAAGTGAGAGATTCATGACATTTTGAAAGACGCAAGTCCTATAAATATGGAAAATGAAAATGGATACCCTGCAGCCTCTAACAAGCTATAACTGTAGCTAGACACTCTGTGAACACTCCTAATGCAGGAATAGTCCAAAGGGCAACACAGAGAACTGATGAGGTGATCGAGACACAAAAAACTTTAAGAAATGCCTGAAGACTGAGTGAAAAGAAATGTGATAAGCATATTTTAAATGTACTGTTGACATGAAACTTGAATGAGGTAGGAGTAACATATTGTGAAGAGATACCATTTTGAACTTAGGCACCATCGCAAACAGGTACAAGAAAGATCAAAAACTGGTCTCCAAGCATCTTCTTTCTTTGGCACTGAAACCAAAAAATCTTTCCCAACTTGGGAAGAAGGAACTAGTTCTATCACTCCCTAGAAAAGCATATAAAGGAAGGCAGGTGGAAATAAGAGTCTGGTCCTGTGGATGAGGAGTAACCCCTTAGCAAGGAGGAATATATTCTCTCACGGCCATCTACAACCCCAATGAACAATCTTCAGAAGCCCAATGTCAAACCATCAGTTGCCAAAAAGAAAAGTGGAGATTCAGACTTTCTGGAAGGGAAAATTGACTGGCAGGATGGGAGGAGGGAACAAGGTCCCTTAACTTGTCTAACTAGTTGAGCTGTCCTTGGTTGTGGGGGTTCCTGAATTCTTTTTGGAACATCCTTGTCATTTTACAAAAAAATGGATAAGGGGTTAGAGAATCTCTTAGATTTGAAAA
Organism: Protopterus annectens; assembly: GCF_019279795.1. Taxonomy (NCBI): domain Eukaryota; kingdom Metazoa; phylum Chordata; order Ceratodontiformes; family Protopteridae; genus Protopterus; species Protopterus annectens. The sequence continues at coordinate 1,251,355,702 of NC_056735.1, read as the reverse complement.
AGGAGAGCAGACAAATCTTAAGAAATTAAATTCTCTGATTTACCCCATCCCTTTCATCACACTTTTTCATCAGCTCTGCAGCAAAGGAACCAAAAAATGAATTTCTATCCAAAAGAGAAAATAAAATCTCATTTTTCATATCCTCTTAGGAGGCTCTGAGAATGCAGTCAGGTTACCTCCTCAAAACAGTACTAATGACCATAGCTTTGGAAGCATTATCAACTTGTACATATATTGTAAAGAGAGAGCAGTGACTAGCACAACAGAAAGAGCTAAACAAATTAAAGCAGTTTTCCTCACAAGAAGACACTGCAGACCAAACATTCCTCATACTTTTACAATTAGTCAGAACAAACATTAACATGTGAGCCTGGCAGTTCAAAATTCTGAAAATCAAAGTTGCAGAAGCATTAACTTTTCTGAACCCATCAATAATCTTCCCATCCTTATAAGAATATGGTAAGAATGAACTGTTCTAGCAGCAGCAGAATTATCTAAAGTTATAGCTGCTGGGTTGGGCTTGGGAACAGTGCATAAAACTTGAGACTGAGGGACTTTACACATTATATCTGCTTTTTTGTGTGGCTGACTATCAGGAAAATTACAAACAGGCACACATTCTCCAAAAATGAAGCAACTGGTAAAACTGGTGAAGGTTCATGAAATTCCTTCTGTAACAGCTCAGTCTTTAGAAGACCTGAGAAATCTCAAAGTACTCCCAATGAAAACAAAGACACATTCAGGAAACAGTCTCAAAGAGAGAGGAACCCCAAAGGTAGAATAAGAAACTGAGGTCACCTCAGAGTCTGAATCAGAAAACAGAGTAGAAAATCTGCATCTGTTCCTTCATCTTCCTGTCCTGATTCAGGATCTTGAATCTCTTCAGGAAAAGAGGTATCCTTCTTTCTTTTACCAGAAAGCAATAAATATGAAGGATCAAAAGCCTGAAAAAAAAACCTTAGCCAGATCCAGTAAACTACTCCTGTCTAAGGAAATTTAAGGAAAAGTAGATACATATTTAGCTTTGTTTCTTTTTGAGAGGAAAAAAAAAGCAGCAGCAGCATCTTCCCTATGGATGGGAACATTCTGGAAGAAAAAAAAGGGAAGCCTTCCCTGTTTCTCTTAAGACTGACAACAGGGACCACTTAGGGGATGGCAACAGTCGCAGAGGACATGGCTAACCCACAGTCCATAATGGTAGTAGATACTACACCAGAGTGATTCAGGGTAAACAAGTGGTCTGAGGTATAAGCTATGTCCACAGAGGATTCACCCACTTGAGGCTGAGGCAAATTGCTAGCTTGCTATGGTGGCAAAGGCTATGCGCTTAACATTTTCTTCTTGTGGCTGAAAGGACCACCAACCATGGTGGGACCGATTTTTTTTTTTCCACGGCAAGCCAAAAATGGCGCAGCTTTCCAAGGGAAAACAAGCAGCAAAAACTGATAAAAATTTTAATTTTTTAAAAACCCAGTAAAGAACATTCAAAACCACTTAGCCAGCCCCCCCCCCCCCAAAAAAATGTCTCCACAGAAAAAAAAATGGTTTTCAATCATAAAATACTTTTAAATTGACAGGGAAAAAATGTGCTCCAATTGTGCTGGTCTGTTAAAACACAAATCCCTAGCTTTAGAATACCTTCCTGAACAGGAAAGTATTACTAAAGATTTTTTTTTTTTTTTTTTTTTTTAAGTGGAAGTTTTTTTTTCTCCAAAGAGAACTTATCTGCCCAGCAAAGAAAGACACAAGCTAACCATCAATACTCAAAAGCCTCGGGAGCTATATTCTTTGGACCAGGAACATTCTGAAGGGCTTGGTGCCCAAACCTATTTAGTCAACTAATCTCAAGCTGACTAATGCTTTGGGTGCATGGAAGGTGTCCTGAAGCTTTGGGAGCTGGATGACTGTTGTATCCTGCCCAGGATATAACCCCATATAGCTTAGGCTACGGCAGCAATGATCAACAGGAAGCTCACAAGACAGTGATGTACAGTTATAATACTAACACATACATAATGTTTAAAGAAGCACACCTGAATCATAAAGAAAGTACAGTTGTGTACACTAACCATAAATGTAGATGTTCGAGTGTATTCACTGTTGCAGTCATCACACTTGGGTTATCTGCCTGCAGATAGTCCTCAGTCAGCCTGAATACCAGAGACTTGGCATTTCTGCGTCGGTTGCTGTCGCTTCAGGACTGACGTCAGGTCGTCAGGGGTATAAAAACAGGCAGCCGACCCCATTACAGTTTTTCTTGCCCCAAATGTCAGGTGTCCCCCAGTAGGGAGTTAAGTTATAGTGGGAAAAACCACCACCAATAAAAAGAAAATACCACTAGCCCAATAAGGTGTGTGAGAGAGAGAGAGAGAGAGAGAGACAAGGGGGCTGGAGGATGGGAAACCAGGACTGCAACAGTGAATACACTCTAACATTTACATTTATGGTAAGCGTACACAACTGTACTATGTTCTTCGTGTTTCACTGTTGCAGTCATCACACTTGGGTTGATTCCCAAAGCTGAAGAATGGGTGGAGGCAGTCAAGAAGAGTTGGGGCTGGCTAGTATGCTCTGCAGGACTGCTGTTGCAAAAACCCGCCCTGGATTTGGAAAAGATAGGCAGGTGGTAATGTTTGGTGAAGGTGTGAACAGAACCCCAGGTAGCAGCTTCCAGAATGTCCCTGGTAGGGACTTCCCTAAGGAATGCTGTAGAAGTAGCCTTAGTGGAATGCGTTCTGACCCCCTGACGGGTTGGTTTCCCATGGTGTTTGTAGCAGAAATGGATACAGTGTGCTATCCATTTGGAAACTGTTTTAAAATGGCCTTGCCCTCTGCCCCTGGTGCAAAACTGACTAGTAACTGGTCAGATTTCCTGAAGGTCTTAGTCCTATCAAGGTAGAACATGAGCTGTCTGTGCACATTTATGGAGTACATAATCCTTTTCTCTTTATTCTAAGGATTAGGGAAGAAGGTTGGCAATGGATAGATTGGTTTAGAGCTACATTGGCGTAAAGGAAGGGCTAGTACTGAAGGAAACCCTGTCAGCATAAAAAAATAATGAAGGGTTCCACAGTCATAAGTGCTTGTAACTCAGACACTCTTCTAGCTGAAGTGATGGCCAGAAGCAAGGCTGTTTTCCAAGAGTGGAATTTTAACTCTGCTGATGCTGCAGTTTCAAAGGGAGGTAGTGTGAGCTTTTCCAGTACAAAGTTAAGGTCCCAAGCAGGGGTGGGTGCTCTCCTTGGTAGGCCTCTGTGGAGTAGATCCGCTAGGTAATCCAGGATTAGAGGGCAGAGCTGTGTCCTCTTTTTAGATTGACTCCAGGAACAATACCTTTTCCACTTATCAGCATAAGATTTCCTTGTACTGGGTCTTCTGGCTTCAAGAATGACATCCAGCACCTGCTTGCTTAGGCTGGTCACTGGTGGAGAATTCAAGGAATAAGCTAGGCTGCAAGATTTAGAGTTTGCAGTTGCAGATGCAAGATCTGTCCCGCCTGCTGAGTGAAGAGGGTTGGGATCTGGGGTAGGTGCCATGGTGGCACCGGTGACAGGCTGCGCAGTAGTGGGTACCAGTGCTGGCATGGCCAGTCCAGGGCAATCAAGATTGCCCTCTGTCTGTCCTGTCTTATCTTGAGTAATATTCCTGTGAGAAGAGGCAGAGGGGAAATGCATAGATTGAGAGGCTTACCCAATGGAAGGATAGGGCATCCACTTTCTAGGCTCTGCTGTGAGGTGTCCTGGTGCAAAATTTGCTGAGCTAGTGATTGTAGGGGGAGGCATAAAGATCCACCTCTGGGGTCCCCCATTTCTGGGTTGGAAGGCTGAAAGTGCTGGGGTCTAACTGCCACTTGCGTGGGTCTAGGAGATTTCTGCTTAAGTCGTCTGCCAGAGAGTTTTGTTTGCATGGCAGGAACTGAGCTTGCAAATGAATATTCATGTCCAAGGCCGTGTTCCATAGGGCTATGGCTAGCCTGCAGAGGGGGTAAGCGTGGGTTCCCCCCTGCTTGTTGATGTACCACATAACTGTGGTGTTGTCTGTCTTTATTAGCAGGGGTCCAGGTGAGAGTAGGGATCTGAAGGCTCTTGTGTTGAACAGCTAGCATCTCTTCTTGGTTGATATGCAGCTGAATTTGACTTGGGCTCCAGTGGCCCTGAATACACTTGCCATCCAGATGTGCCCCCCAGGCATAGTCTGATGAGTCTGTGGTTAGGGTCTGGGCAGCATGGGGTTCAGTAAAGGGAAGTCCCTTGTTGTGGTTGCATGCTGCTGCCTACCAAAGAAACTCTGCCCTTAGACAAGGTATGATAGGTATGACTGTTTCCAGGTCCTGAGAATGTTGGCACCAAAGACTTTTTTAAGTACCATTGAAGTTTCCTCATATTCAGTCTAGCATATGGAATTAGTAGAATGCAAGAGGCCATAAACCCTAGGGCTTGCAGGGTTTTCCTTGCGGATAGCTGGGTTCTGGTGGCCATTTGAGCAAAGTAGTCTGTTAGATATAGGCTTGCTTTTCTGGAGTAAGGAATGCCATCTGGGATGCTGTGTCCAAGCTTGCTCCCTTTTGACTGGGAACTAGTTTTGATTTATTTTCATTGATAGTGTACCCCAGGGAGGTTAGAAGGTTCTTTACAAATGTCAGATGCTGTAACAGCATTTCCTGACTGTCTGCCTGAATCAGGCAATTGTCCAAGTAAGGGTAAATTTGAATTTTTCTCTGTCTGCAATAAGCAATGGCTGGAGCTAGGCATTTTGTGAAGACTCTGGGAGCAGTGGATAAGCCAAAGGGAAGTGTAGAAAACTGATAATGCATAGATCCTGCCCTGAAACGTAGGTATTTCCTGCATGAGTCCCTGATAGGGATGTGCAGACAGTTTTTATTTTAGGTCTAGGGTGGCTAAATAAGCATCTTTGGTCGGCATAGGAAGAAGCTGCTGAAGGGTTTGCATTTTGAATTTTGGTACCACCAAGAAGGTGTTTAGAACTGAGAGATCTAGGATTGGGCACTAAGTGCCATCTTTTCTGGGTACCAGGAAAAGTCTGGAATAAAACCCTTGTCCTATCTGTTCTGCAGGAACAGGTTGAATAGCCCTTATGGAGAGCAGGGATTGAACTTGGTTTTGTGCCTCTGCCCACTGGTTTGGAGGAAGGTCTGGAAACCCTTTTGGGGTTGGCAGTGAGTGGAAGTAAAATTTGTACCCCTGGGATACAATGTTAAGGACCCATCAGTCTTTGGTGATGGAGGTCCAGTTTTCTGCATGATGGGCAAGTTTTCCTCCTAGGGGCACGAGCACTTGGGCAGAGGTGAGGAGTGGAGTTGAGAAGTCATTGTGAATTCTTTCCATAAGGGGGTGGGGCTTAGCACCCACTGTTTTAGAAGTGGAGGTACTCCATTGCTTAGATCTTTACATACCCTGAGACTGTAATCTGGGGGGGTCTGTTTTCCCTGGGTCTAGGTTGAGATGGCCTTGAGGGGGGCTGGAAAGGATCAATGTTTCAAGCGACAATGCCTACTGAATGTTGGAGGCTGCACTTGCAAAACATTTTTGACTGTCTGCATAGACGGCCTTTTCTTCCATCTTTTTTTTTTTTAGAACCTCTTCTGCTTTGGTGCCAAACGGATTGTCCTTGTCCAAAGGAGCATCTAGTAATTTTGATTTGACATGGTCTGGCAAGGTCTGCTCCTTAAGCCAAGCATGCCTTCTCAGTACAGAACCAGTGATTGCTTCCCTGCAAGATGCTTCTAGGGTGTCAAAGCCACATTGCAAAGTATGCTTGCTGACTTGGCTTGCAGAATGCATAAGCCCCTCTAATTCTTTACTTTCTGCACAGTCTGTAAGGGTAGATAATTTGTGTGTAATATGTTCCATAATATGTTGCTGGTATTTCAGCATGTGAAACTAGCAATTCAATGCCCTAATGGCTAGAGTTGCAGAGGTGTACACTTTTTTACCCCATCTGTCTAAAGCTCGAGAATCCCTGTCTGAAGGGGTGGGATTCTTGGCTGTGGTTGCCTTTATACCTTTAGGCCCCAGGGGAAATGACCTCTGGGTCAGCAGTAGGATTTTAGAAAAGGAATTTGTGAGGGTCAGGGACTCTGTAGTACCTGTCTGGTTTCCTTGGAGCAGGGGGTAAAGTATCAGGAATTAGACTGGATTCCATAAAGACATTATCCACAACATCCAGAACAGGAGGGATAGCTAAAGGTCTATGTTGTGGTAAACCTAACAATTCTCAGAGTCTCTTTTTGGACTGAGGATAATCCTGGCATTCCCAATGGAAGTGCTCTCTTAAAGTATGCAGGGTTTCACCTAAAGAAAAATCCTCTGGAGGGGAAGCAGAGGGAATGGAGTTCCTCTGCATCAGAATCCTCATAAGCAGATAAAGGCATGTCTTCATATTCAGAAATCTCAGAGTTGTTGGACTCTTGGTCAGTGAAAGCTGCTGGGGATAGTTCTCTCTCTTTCTCTCTCTCTCTCTCTCAGCAGGAGAAGCCTGGCTTCCCCTAATCAGCATAATCAGGTCTTCTGCCATTTTAAGCATTTGATATTGTGGCAAGGAAGCAGGTGCTTGAGTGTGGGTTGTCGGCTTTTTAGGCGTAGCTTGTACTCTGTGCCTTAGAAACTTGGTAGTTTTAGACAGCACTGAAGACGCAAAAATTGTCGTTGGTTTGTGTTGAGTATCGGTAATGTGAAGAACTTCCTCAGAAGCCGGTGCCTGCACAGCAGATCCGGACCCATCCAAGGTAGAGACATTCGCAGGTTCTGTAGTCAAAGAAGAGTCTCACGGCATACCGGACTCCAAACGGGTCTCGGTAGCGGCCTGTGAATCCATCGAAGTGGGCCATCAGGGGCTGCGAAAGAGCCTCACTGAGTACTGGCGAACTGGTAATTAGCTTTAACGGAAGCTAGTCGGGAGTTTTGGACCTGTGCGGTCTGTCTCTGTCGTTCACCTTACCTTTTTTCGGAAGATCGGTAGTCGGATGGCTTACCGAAGCCATTTCGGAATACGGAGATCGAGAGCGAAAGTATTTAGCGACAATAAGGGCCCAACAATGAATAGTTCGGGCATTGAACAAAGCACAAAACTGACAGCGAGGTAAGTCATGGTCTGGGCCTAAACAGGTGACGCAGTAAGAATGGAAATCTCGGTGTGGTATTTGCTTTCCACAGGCAAGACAATTGTTAACTTTTTCTGACATCGGTTAGAGCAAGAAAGAAGGATCCCCAACGGGGTACTTAGCTTTAGAAGCCTTCAGGATGATTCAATTTGGAAATTAAAACTCAGGTAGTGGCCAACCTGCACTCGTGCAAACTGCTTCTGCTACGGGTTCCTCGGCAAGAAAGACTGATGTAATGGCATCGGCTGTCTGATGTTCTTAGTGTTTCACTGTTGCAGTCATCACATTTGGGTTATCAGCTTGCAGTAGCCCTCAGTTGGCCTGATTAACAAAGTCTTGTGTCCTGCGTCGGTTGCTCTACCTTCCTCCAGGTCGTCAGGGGTATAAAACATGCAGCCGACGCCATTACTTCATTCTTTCTTGCCGTGCGGTGCCCGAAGCAGAAGCAGTTCGCAAGTGCTGGTCAGCCGTCTCCTGAAATTTTCATTTTCGAGTTTCAGAACCGAAGTCTTCAACTAAATGCTAAGTACCCCATTGGGGAAACATTTTCTTGCTCTAAACCAATGTCAGTAAAAGTAAATAATTGCATTACTTGTGGAAAGCAAATACCTCAAAGATTTTCATTCGTACTTTATTCCTTGCCTAGGCCCTGACCATGATGTACCTCGTTGTCGGTTTTGTGCCTTATTTAAACCACGAACTAACCATCGTTGGTATATTTTCGCTTCTAAATATTTTGGCGCTCGGTTCAATTATCCTGATGTGTCTTCGGTAAGCCATCTGACTACCAACATTCCGAAAAAATGCAAAGATAAAGACAGAGACAGGCCGCCTACGTTTCCTCTGATGACCAGGATTTACCCTTATCTACCTATGAGGATTCTGATGCTGAGGACTCTATTCTCTCTGCTTCTCCCCCAGAGGATTTCTCTTTTGGTGAAACCTTGTATATTCTTAGGGAGCATTTTCATTGGAAAGGTCAGGATTCCTCTGATTCTAAAAAAAGGCTTAGGGATTTCTTACTACTGCCCCAGCACAGGCCTTTAGCCATACCTCCTGTACTAGACATTGTTGATGATGCCTTTTCGGAATCTAGATCGACTCCTGACTCTTTACCTCCTGCTCCCAGAAAACCTGAAAGATATTACAGGTCCCTGACTCTCACAAGTTCCTTTTTACAAATCCTACCGTGAACCCTGAGACCATTTCACAGGGACCCAAGGGTATTAAAGCTAATACTGCCAAAAATCCTACCCCCCCTGATAGAGACTCCAGGGCGTTGGATAGATGGGGTAAGAAGGTATACACTTCTGCAACTTTGGCCATTAGGGCTTTAAACTGCCAGTTTCATATGTTAAAGTATCAGCAGTATACTACTGGATTGCTTAAACAGAAAATTATGTTAATTCCTGATTGTGCTGAAAATAAGGATTTACTGCACTCAGCTGAACAAGCTGGAAAACCTACTTTGCAATGTAGTTTTGATTCACTAGAGGCATGCTGTAACTGGGTCAGTACTTAGAAGGCATGCTTGGCTTAAGGAGCAATCCTTGCCAGATCATGTTAAAGCAAAATTACTGGATGCTCCTTTAAACCAGGACCACCTCTGTTTGGAAAAAAGGCAGAAGTAGTTCTTAAAAAGATGGAGGAAAAAGCAAAATCCATGCAAACTGTTACAGAATTTTTTTACAAGGTTTAGTAGGCATTGGCCTTCCATGAATTGGTCCTTCCCTACCACTTCCAGACCTTCTCAGTCCAAACCCAGATCCAGCAGAGCTCCCAGGGTAAGCACAGGACTAAACAGTGGGGGGCCTCCACTTCCAAATCCGGGAGTAATAAAACTCCTCCCTATGGTAAACTGTCCCAATGGCTTCTTTTTAAAACTTCCAAGCACTTCTCAACTAACTGCCCCTTTGGGGGGAAAGATTGCTCTTCATGCAAAGAACTGGGAAGTCATTACCCAGGACAAATGAGTACTAAATATAGTGTCCCAGGGATACAGATTTCACTTCCACACATTACCAACACCAAGTGGATGGCCAGATCTACCCCAAATCATTGGGCAGAGGCCCAAAAGCAAGTACTTTTTCTCTTAAGCATGGGGGCTATTCAATTGGTACCAGAAGAGGAAAAGGGACAAGGTTTCTACTCGAGACTTTTCTTGGTACCCAGAAAAGACCATTCATGGCTTCCTATCCTGGACCTGTCTACTCTACACACCTTTTTGGTGATTCCAAAATTCAAGATGCTGACTCTTCACCAGTTGCTCCCTATGCTAGGCAAAGGCACCTGGTTGGCAACACTAGATTTAAAGGAAGCATACCTGCACATCCCAATCACGGAATCTTGCAGAAGACACCTACGCTTCAAAGCAGGCTACACGCACTATCAGTTCTCTTCTCTGCCCTTTGGCTTATCTACTGCACCCAGGGTATTCACAAAGTGCCTAGCTCCAGTCATTGCATTTTGCAGGCAAAGACATATTCAGATATACCCATACCTGGATGATTGTTTAATTCAGGCATAAAGCCAGGACATACTTTTGAATCATCTAGCCTTTGTATAAAGGGTGCTAACTTGTCTGGGGTACACCATAAACGAAGATAAATCACATCTGGTACCCTGTCAACAAGTTATATTAGTGGGAGCAAGCTTGAATACAACTTCCCAGATGGCTTTTCTCACGTCAGAGAAACAAATTCATTTGACAACCTACTTCAAACAAGTGTCCACAAAAACCCTGCTATCTGCAAGGCAAATACTGCAAGCCTTGGGCTTCATGGCCTCCTGCATTCTTCTACTTCCATATGCAAGACTGCATTTGAGGAAACTAAAATGGTATCTAAAAAGCCTATGGTGTCAACATTCTCAGGATCTAGAAGCAATGATTCCTATCATACCCTGCCTACACCTAGAGTTTCTTTGGTGGGCAGGGGCCTGCCACCAAAACAAGGGACTACCATTCACACTACCCCCTGCAGCCCAAACCCTAACAGACGCATCAAATTATGCATGGGGGGGCTCACCTGGCAGGGAAGTGCATTCAGGGCAAATGGAACCCAAATCAAATGCACCTGCATAACAATCAAAAAGAAATGCTAGCTGTACAGAATGCTCTGACAGCCATCAAGGGCCACATTCTTCCAGGACAATTAATGGTAAAGATGGACAACACCACTGTTATGTGGTACATAAACAAGCAGAGAGGTACACATTCTTACCCCCTCTAGCCATGGCATTGTGGAACACAGCCCTGAGCTACCAAGTGCATCTACAAGCTCAATTCCTGCCAGGAAAACTAAATACACTGGCAGACGAACTAAGCAGAAACCTCATGGACCCACATGAGTGGAAACTGGAACCAAGGATTTTCAACATGTTGACAAGCAAATGGGGGAGCACAGATATAGACCTGTTTGCCTCCCCCAGAACTATCATTTGGACAAATTTTGCACAAGGACTCCCCACAAACAAGCTTGGAAAGTGGATGCTCTGTCCTTCAGCTGGAAAAACCTATCAGTTTATGCCTTTCCTCCTCTGCCTCTGCTCTACAAAGTACTAGTAAAGATCAAACAAGACAAACCAAGGACGATTTTGATTGCACCAGACTGGCCACGCCAACACTGGTACCCCCTCTTGCGCAGCGTCACTGTTGGCCCCATGGCACCTACCCCGGCCTCCTACCCTATTGTCTCAGCAGGAGAACCAGATCCTGCACCCTCAGCTTCAAACACTGAACCTAGCAGCCTGGCTAATTACCTAATCTCTCCTTTACCATCCCTCAGTAAACCAGTGATGGAAATCATTTTAGAGGCAAGGAGGCCTAGTACTAGAAAATCTTATGCTGAAAAATGGAAAAGATTATGTGCCTGGAACCAATCTCAAGGGATGAGTACAGCAGTGCCAAATTTACCTCAGATTTTACAATACTTAACTGAGATGCTGCACAAGCTTTCTCCTCCGTCAAAATTCATGCCTCAGCCATTTCAGCTCATTATAGCACATAACCTCCCCACTTCTCTCATCCACTGCTCAAGCAGTTCCTCAGAGGGGCCAAAAAATTACGACCACCCAGGAGAGCTCCAACTCCAACCTGGGACCTTAAATTTGTATTGGAAAACCTCACTCTTCCTCCTTTCGACCCAGCTGCTACTGCAGACTTAAAATTCCTTTCTTGGAAAACAACTTCCCTTTTAGCAATCACTTCAGCAAGAAGGGTATCTGAATTACAGGCCCTCATGGCAGTGGAGCCTTTTATCATCTTTCATGCAGACAGGGTGTCTCTCGGGACCAATCCCTCCTTCATGCCCAAGGTGGTATCCAGTGTGGCCCTCAATCAGTCCATTCATTTGCCAACCTTCTTTCCTAATCCACAGAACAAAGGGGAATGGATACTGCACTCCTTAGATGTGCACAGACAACTTAGACTCTACTTGGACAGGACTAAACCTCAAAGGAAATCTGACCAACTGCTGGTGGCATTTGCTGCAGGGGCAGAGGGGAAGGCAATTTCAAAGCAAACTATTTCCAAATGGATAGGCCATTGCATTCATTTCTGCTACAAGCACCATGGAAAACCTATCCCACAGGGGATTAGACCCCATTCAACCAGGGCTACATCTACCTCTACAACCTTTCTCAGAGGCGTCCCTATCAGGGACATCCTAGAAGCTGCTACCTGGAGTTCTGTACATACTTTCACCAAGCATTACCATCTGCCAATTTTCTCTAAATCCAGAGCCGCCTTTGCCGCTGCAGTCTTGCAGGGCCTTATAGCTGGTCCTAATGCTATCTAAATTCCTCCTCCCATCCCTAGCTTTGGGAATCTACCCAAACGTGATGATTGCAACAGTGAAACACGAACATAGTACAGTTGTGTACACTTACCATAAATGTCGCTGTTCGAGTGTATTCACTGTTGCAGTCCTGGTTACCCTCCCTCCAGCCCCCTTACTTCTTTTGGCTATACTTCTACTCTACTTTTATTATGCTCAAAAGCTTTTTGGTGTATTTGCTTTTTGGTTGTAGGTATAACCTTGCATATTTATAGATTTAATTGCTTCCCATTAGGGGGGCACCTGACATATGGGGCAAGAAAAACTGATGTAATGGCATCGGCTGCATGTTTTATACCCCTAATGACCTGACGTCACAGAAGAAGGGACAGCAACCGACGCAAGACCCAAGACTTTGTTAATCAGGTCGACTGAGGGCTACGATAACCCAACTGTGGTGACTGCAAAAGTGAATACACTCTAACATCTACATTTATGGTAAGTGTACACAACTGTACTTTTTAATACCCCTGATGTCAGTCCTGAAGCGACAGCAACCGACGCAGAAATACTAAGTCTCTGGTATTCGGGCCGACTGAGGGCTACCTGCAGGCAGAAAACCCAAGTGTGATGACTGCAACAGTGAAACACGAAGAACATTATTAATGTTTTGTAAAGAAAAGTGAAAGTGTTTTTTTCTTCCAGGAGTAGAACAGTGAAAGAAAAGGGTCTACAATATTAATCAGAAAGCAGCTGGAATAAAGAATGAGGGACAAATTAAGGCTAGGCGGGGAAGACATATTCATGACAGGCTAATATCAAGGTATGAGAATATACAATGACTGCAGTATATATTCCATCAAAACTATTGAGATAAGATATAAAGAATATTAAGGAAAAAGTTATAGGCTTTTATCAAGGATGCACGGTAGTAGCTGGAAATAGAACACTATAGGAAATAAGGAAGACATCTCTGAAGGGTCAAGATATTGCAGAACACTGGCTGGGGACAGATGCTTAGAGAAATCCATGCATGTATTTAGGGACACTGATAAGGAAAATAAACAGAATGAAGAGGAATATACATTTTTTTCAGTGAAGTATTGTTCCTGCATAGGATTAGACAGATGTTGCGTACAAAAAATACTAGTTACGTATAAAAAATACTAGTTCCCCAATGTCCACAGGAACAACATGACAACAGTGGTTAAAAAAGGAATTTAATGTAAACAAAACAATTCACCTTTAAGCACTTTGTTCCATCTGTACTAAGGAACTTGATCACAATAATAGTTACAGTAGGTATTCAGAGGGCTTAAAAAGAAAGGCTTTAACAGGCTGAAGATAAAGTGAAAGAAGGAATAATGTTTATTAAACATATGAATGAATACAGAGGAATGGTTTTAAAGCAACTATTTTTGACAATGACCCTCCAGCAATGTCTGAGGCAACAAAAGTTTGAAAGGATAACTAAAATCAGGAATTATGAAAATAGTAGGGAAAAAGTTGACCCTGAAAACGTATGAATGCAAGGGTAAAGCAACACAGTGAACTATATAGACACGATGTAAAATTAGAGTGACAGAGAAAATAACACATTTCGGACAATTACAACTTCTTTGGTTAACATGTACAAAGACGAGGGTATTAACATAAAACTGAAGGGGAAATAAAATAAAAGCAGCAATGAGAAACCAAAATACAGGGAAAACCTCTGAAGTGGAAGTGATGGAATTCCAAAAGAAGTGTAGAAAAAGAAGGAAGAGGCAATAGTCTGGCTATTAATTTTTAACAATATTTTCTGACTGGGAACATGCCCTTGACTTGGAAAGAAGCAGCAGTGTTAAGTTATACCAAAGCAGGGGAAAGATCCTCTAGATTCAGGATAACAGACCCATTTCAATTCTGAATCATGACTACAAGATGTTTACAATGATTTTGGCAAAAAAAGGCAAAGATATTTTAGACCTGGATCAGTGGGTGTTTATAGCAGGTAGGCAAGCATTTGATATTAACAAAACCCTTATGATTTAGAAAGATGCAAAGCACAATATATTGATGTAGGGTTTGGATGTCTAAAAATCATTTAACAGAGATCTTTTGAGGCTTTTGGTTTTCCACAAGAATAGATAACATTAACATTTAATATCAACGAAGGAATTCAAGCTAGGGTGAAGTGCAGTGGTGAGCTTCCTGAAGTATTTGGACTTACAACAGGTACAAGGCAGAGATGTCTGTGATCACCACTTCTCTTTGCTTTGTATTTAGCACCATTAGCCACAGAGATGCAAGGCAATTGGCTATAATAGGACTTAAATGGAGAAATACCAACAAGAAAATAGTATTTTTTTTTTTATGGATGACATACATGTGACAAGTTGGAACATATTACTTTACTTATTCACATCTGATTACCGGAAAAGTCCGGCTGGGTAGGTGCCCATTTTTATCAGAGGCCCATAAAGAAAAACTACAAAGTAAAACAAGAACAATCATTTTACAATCTTCAAAAATAATACAAAAACTACAATTTAAATAATTCTACAAAATTAGACAACATGCAAAAAAGAAGTTATGTACTCACCATAACGTTCCATGTTTGTAGTCCATCTCACCCTTCATTCTTACATATGGGATCGGAGCAGATCCTCGGCTCCGACTCAGTCTATTTACCAGCTGGAAGTCTTCTAGTTGGCTCGTGGCTAGGTAGGTATCCCATGGTGCACCAGTACAATTCCCAGATCTTGTTTGCTGCTAACTAGGAGACACAACTATACCAAAGAAGCCAATATTAAAAGGTCTCCATAAAAAGGATAATATTTTTCTGTCTCCAGGTACTTCCAGGCTGGGGGTAGGAGGGTGGGTTTGTAAGAATGAAGGGTGAGATGGACTACAAACATGGAACATTATGGTGAGTACATAACTTCTTTATGTCCTGTAGTCCTATCTCACCTTCATTCTTACATATGGGACAGCGTCCCTAGCGCCTTATTATTGGGTGGCTCAAGGAAAAATACTCCTGAGTACTGTGGAACCAAACGAAGCTCTACTCCTGGAGGTTAAATCCAATTTGTAATGAGTAATAAAAGTGTGAGAGGTAGCCCACATAGCTGCTGCACAAATATTATCAAGTGGGACCCTGGCTTGAAAAGCTGCAGAGGTAGACTGAGATCTGGTAGAATGAGTCTTGATTTTAAAGGGTAAAGGTCTACCCTCTGAATTGTAATCATAAGCTATACAGCTAGAAATCCAATTAGAGAGTGTCACTTTGGAAACTGCTAAACCTGACCTGGATTCAGAGAAGGAAATGAATAATTGATCTGATTTCCTTAGTCCGGTGCAAATAAAAATGCAATCGTCTATGGACATCCAGCTGATGAAACCTGTATTCAGCTGCGTTGGAATGTTTTGGAACACCAGAAGCTCTATGGATTGATTCAAAGTGGCATGGGAACAGACCTTTGGGACAAAGGAAGGATTAGTACGAAGGGACACCCTGTACTTGTGAAAAATCAGATAAGGGGGGTTTTTAACAGACAGTGCTTGCAACTCTGACACCTGTCTGGCCGACATGATAGCCACTAGAAACAAAGTCTTCCAGGACAGGAATTTCAAACAAGATGAATGGGAAGGCTCAAAGGGTGGAGAAGTCAATTTGGATAACACAAAATTTAAATCCCATGAGGCAACAGGTTCTTAATGGGGGGGGGGGTGGTACCTTTAAGGAAGGTTTTGCACAGCTTATGTGACATCAGATTTGAATCTTGAAAACCTAGATGAAAGTTTGAAATTGCTGCCAATTGAATTCTGATAGTGGCAGCCGCAGATCCCTGGTGAAAAAGCTCAGACAGAAATTCCAAAACCACTGGAATGGAGGCAGTGTAAGGGTCAACATTCAGTTTCTCCGCCCATATAGAGAATCTTCTCCATTTAATGGAATATAGTCTCCTAGTAGAAGGTTTATAAGAAGACGTAAGGATACGAGTCACGGAAGGAGAGAAGTCGTGAAGCCTGACAAGGGATGGAACTAGAGCGGCCATGCTGTCAAATTGAGGATGTGTAAGGAGGGATGGATCAAACCTGACATGTGAGTCAACAGGTCTGGAGCTGGGTCCAGGATCCAAGGATCATCCAGAAGAGGCCCGAGGAAGGGGAACCAAACCTGACGAGGTCAGTAAGGAGCAATGAGGATAAGTTTGCTTCCCAGACATTTCACTTTCTGAATAACCTTGGGAATGAGAGGAAAGGGAGCAAAGCATACAGGAGACCCAGGGGCCAATCGTGAACAAATGCGTCTCACGGTGACTACCCTGGAGGGGGGAAGGGGGAGAAGTAGCTGCTGCATTTGGCATTGATTGGACTGGCAATGAGTCGCAGCAAGGCTGTCCCCATCTGCGGAAAATCTGTTCCGCTGTTTCCTGTTTCAGAGAACACTCGTGAGGCATAAGGACTGCCCTGCTGAGCTAGTCAGCTATCAAGCTGGTTGTCCCTGGAATCCGTTGCCACCAGAAAATGCTGGGACGCTATTGCCATTTCCAAACTCACATGGCCTCTCGACAGAGAGGGTAAGATCTGGTAATGCCCTGTTTGTTGATATAACATATTACCAATATGTTGTCTGATTGTAATGCAACAGTCCCCAGAGGCAGAAGGTCGTGGAGTGCTTGCAACACCAGGAGCACCACCCTCATCTCTAGAACGTTGATATGCAGGTGAGCCTCATGATCTTGCCATGTGCCTTGGACAGTCCTGCCAAGATATGTCCCCCCCACCCTACCTGTGAGACATCCATGGTCACAGTAGCAACGGGTTGGTGAGGAACAAATGAGGTGCCCGTGGTTAACTGATTGGGCAGCGTCCACCAAAGGAGGTCCTTCTTGCAAGATTCTGTCAGCAGAATGTGATGAGATAATGGGAGGTGCTGAAAAGACCACTGGGACGACAGGAGCCACTGAAGAATTCTCATGTGTAACCTGGCTAGTGGCACTAGTCATATGGCGGAAGCCATGGTCCATAGAAGTTGCAAAATAATCTTGGCTTTGACCTTTCGTATGGGAAGACGCCGCATTTGAAGAACCAGATTCTGTGCCTTTTCGGCAGGAAGACGAGCCAACATGTCTACTGTGTCTATCTCAGCGCCTATAAAAATCACAGATTGAGAGGGCAATAAGACAGATTTTTCCCAATTTATAGAAATTACCAGCTGGGCACAAAGCCAGACGGTAGCCTCTGGGCACTACCAACTCCTGTATTACCTAGTCCTCTAAGCTCTCCTTCAGGGGTCCACTCTCTATACAGTAACCCTTTGTTCTAGTATACAGAGTCCCCTTTTCCTTGAGCATCAGGTGTCTCCTTAGCTACCTCCCTCAAGACTCGTAAGGTAGGATCCAAAAGCTGAACCTGTCTCAACTCTACCTTAGTGACCCTTCCCAGTTCCCCTTTCAAAGGAAGCCTAGTGTTTTCTGACAGCGGTGCCTCACTGTCAGCCTGGGTACTACCACTCACCTCTGTCCTTGCAGTCACCCTGTCCACAGGAATTCAGTACCTACCCGCCAGCTATGGCTCACTGCTACAGAACAGCTCCCTACCTGAAACAGCCACATCACCAGCCCCAGCTTCAGGTGTTGGCTCTGTCTGGGTCTCCCTCAGGTTTCCAGACCTACATATGCCTGTCTCTAAGCTTGACTGAGTGTAACTGTATGCACATAAAATCATTCCCCCAAGACATCTGCAGGAATATCCACAAACACAGTTTTCTGTTTGCTTCCTTTTCACCCTCCCAGTCGAGGTGAAGCCTGGCCAAAGGTACTTGGAATGGGATTCCTCCTAAGGCTCTGACTGGAGTGGACTGCCCATGCAGGTACTGCTCCTGTTTAACCACTGCAGGCTTATGGTTAAGTCAGAGGCTGTTTCTCTTAACAATGGCCTGTCTTCCATCCACTAAGATAGGATACTAAATCCGGTGATAGTTTGGTACCCCTGTTGTCTCCAGACAACTTAATACTGGCACACTGTTATTCCCACTTGCTGGCTCCTCACCTTTTGCTCCCCACCTTCCTTCAGTGGACATATGCCCCTCTGGTTACATTTAAAACATCTAACCCCTGATTCTGGCTGTGTACCCAAACTAATAGCTTCTCCTGTTACTGGTAGACTCTGTTGGGGGTGATTTAGGCTGCCCGCCATAGGTTCCCTTATATCGATGTGTAGCACTGGGTATACCCTTATTGTGCAGTGATGCCCTGCTTGCTAAGTAGAGATCCCTTTTTCTTCCCAGTTCATCTGCAGAGTTACACTCTTGGTCTGCCAACCAGATTCTTATGTCCTCAGGCAAAGTACTAAGAGCTTGTTCCCTCACCAAAAGGTCAGCCAGCCTTTCAAAAGTGGTAACCTGACACCCACCTATGAAAATTAGTGTTTAACTCAGCAGTGCAATCACATACACTTTCATCTGCCTTGCACCTATGCTCACAAAACTTTTTTCAGTAAGCTTCAGGTGTTAACTTATAACAGTTCAATAAACATTGTTTTACTCCACCACAGTTTAAACAAGTTATTCCCGTCCCCATTACCTCCATGACCTTTATGAAGGGTCAGCATTTCTCTCTCATGCTGATGCTGCTTCTCCTTTTTTCAGCCTCCAAATGCTGCAGTCTCTCTTCAGTCTCCAAATGTCGCAGTTCATGCTGACACTGCTTCTCCTTTTCTTCACCCTCCAGTTCAAGTCTAGAACTCCAGATGGATTTTTAAGTCCTCTGAGGAAAAGGTGAACTATCCTGTTTCTGAAGACTGCATATCCACAACACCAGACTGGTTATCTTCCTGGTCACTGGTCCGTGCTGCAGCTGCGATTAAGGTTGAAATTATCTCTTCTTTAATCTGGTTAGCATGCATCAGTCCTTTGGTTTCACACATCTTGGCCAACTGATACTTCATCAGCTTCCATAATCCTCTGCTGACATCTTTGCCTGCTTTCCCTGACTAAACTAAACAAAAATACATAAAACTGGTGTGAAAATGAAACTCTGAATGTTTACCTTGTGGCTGTTGAGAGTGCACACACCTTCAGTGACAAATGCCCACAGGCTACTGAAGTTCAATTAATATCCCACCACTCTCCCACCAATATGCAATGGCCTCTCTTTACCCAGAGCCATCAAGTAAAGAGTAATCAAGGAGCCTCAAAGTAAAGAGTAATGAAGGAGCCTCAATCCTCATCAATGAAACCAGTGAGAGAGACCCACTAAAAACAGGAATGGATTTATACAGTATTTTCAAATGTAGTTCTCTGCATTAAGCAGTTTTCCCCAGGAGCACACAAGGTGCTCCAGACCTGGGACTGTCTCTCCAGATCCCAAACAAGACTCACTTTGGAACACTGTGTCTCAGTTCCAAGTAGCTGACACACCCCACACCTGGGTATTTGATTTTCTCACACACACACACACACACACACACACACACACACACACACACACACACACACACACACACACACACACTCTCTCCTGGGAAAGGCTGGCACAGATTTATGAGCTGTGCCTCCTCTGCCCTCGACTATAAGGTAACCACATTGCCACCAGTCAGCCAGTCAAAAGCTCTTACAAGGGTATCCAATTATACTGAGTAAAATCAATATTAATATAAATAGTAGAGTGCAACCAAAGCAGCAAGGTATACTAAAATAAGCACAAATACTCTCAAGATGTTAAAAGTATTCTCTAAAAAACAGCCACAATGAAAGGTATAAAACATTTAATAATAATAAATAATAAAATGGAAAACATGAAAATACTAAATATCTAAGTACAACAAACACCAGAGTTTCAATCACAGGAGAAATAAAAACATAGTTGGACACATTCACACAGATGCAGAAAAACAATACTCAAATCTCACTGTATTTCATGACTATCTAAATAACAACTATTCCCTAGCTAACTTAATTAATACAGCAAGCTAAGACAGGACGCTGAGATGCTTACTTCCACAAGGCAAGGTGATGAACTTCAAACTTACAATGAACTGAGCTGAACTCAACTGAACTGACTGTGATAAAGATCTTTTACATCAGGTTCCAAAGAAAACAAAAAATGCTGTGTGACTTCCATCCTTCTCAGTGCTGGTTACAGAATGACATCACATTTGATCACCCGACTCTGGTATAATACACACACGGCTTTCCTAAGACCTACTGCAGTATCTGAAAACTGTACAACAATTTCAAACTTCTTCTCTTGCCTTCCCGAAATCTTTGTTTAAACATATATATTTAAATCAGTTATAACACTGTTGACACATTTTAACACAAATATCTGTACAAATCAGTGAGATAGTCAAATGACAATTCTTTAAAAAATTCCAGCTAACTATGCTAGCATATTTTACACACGCACTGCCCTATTCTCCCTGGCACAGATGGCAATACCCCATATCATCACAGGGTGTACAGAAAACAGTAATAAAGTGGGCACAGGAGGACTTAGAGAAGCTCACAAGGAAACAGGTGAGGGCAGAAGAGAGTCTTTCCTGTATTTCCCTCTGTTCAAAAGGAAGCACTTGGGAGAAGGTACAGATAATCAAGCAAGCAAGACAGCAAATAGCACAATGCTATTGTAATGGGGAAAGTAAGAAAAGAAGACTGGAACAGTGACAGTGAGATCTTGTGTCTCTTTACAATAGTCCTGCATTAAAACAAGTATCCTGTTAAACTAAAACTCACTGCTGCAAAAAGAAGTTATGTACTCGCCATAACGTTTTATCTGAGTAGTTGTACTTCATTTGTCTTCAACCTGTGGGGTATTCGGATCTGGATCGGATCAGAGACGGCAGCTTCACCAGCATCTGATCCAAGTTCCAAGCTCCTCCCCTTACCCACAACACCCCTCCATCTCCCTCCTTCCCTCAGATCGAGTTTGCTGCACCATCAACCTAAGCCCGACCCAATTAGACCTTACCACAACAGGTTATATACAAACCTAACAAGTATGAACAGGAGAGCTGCAGAGGCACTCTCTCCAACCTACCGTAGTAATAGACAATGATAAGGTCAGGGGGAAGGAGGGACGGTTGAAGACAAATGAAATACAACTACTTAGATGGAATGTTATGGTGAGTACAAAACTTCATTTGAAGCAGTTTACTTCATTTGCACTTCAACCTGTGGGACAGAGTCCCTAGCTCCTAAACACCTGGGTGGTCCTTATGGAAGGATATTCCAGAGCACCGCAGAGCCAAAGCATGCTCTCCCTCTAGATTATGTCCAGTTTATAGTGAGAAATGAAGGTATGAGACGAGGACCAAGTAGCTGCAGAGCAATCATCATCCAGAGACACCCTGGACCAAAAAGTGCAGAGGTAGACCTGGATCTGGTAGAATGTGCTCTTACTTGACCTGGAGATGACATACCCTTGTCTTTGTATACCTGAAGGATACAATGAAAGATCCATCTAGCCAAAGTTACCTTGGAAATTGGTTTGCCCAGGAAGGGTTTAGAGTAAGATGCACACAACTGGTTGGAAAGGTCGGTGCGAAAGGTCTTAGTTCTGTGGAAGTAAAATCTCTGTTGTCTATGCAAGTCTAAATAGTGCAATTTAAATTTCACCCGTTTTGAAAATTTGGGAAGAACACAGATAAGTTAATCGTTTGGTTGGTATTAGTCTCAGAAGCCACCTTGGGAAGAAAGGATGGATTGGTACAAAGTGACACCCTGTCCTTATGGAAAACCATATATGGAGCTTTGATAGAACACGCTTGAAGTTCTGAAACCCTCCTAGCCGAGGTGATAGCTACTAGGCAGGCCATTTTCCAAGATAAGAATTTTAGGTCTACTGATGCAGCAGGCTCAAAGGGTGGAGCAACCAGAGCTTGTGAAACCAAAGTCAGGTCCCAAGGAGGGGTAGGGATCCTTCACTGGAGGTCTTAAAAGAAAAGTGCCTTTAATTAAGATTTTACAAAGTTTAGAGGATGCTAAAGAAACCATGTTCTCCCCAATATGAAAGTTGGAAATGGCAGCCAATTGAACTTTCACAGTACAACAGTTAGCACCTTGATTCTAACACCGATGGGATGGGAGCTGTGAAAGGGTCCAGATCCCTTTGAGAAGCCCAGATGGAAAAACGCTTCCATTTACTGCGGTAAAACTTACTGGTAGATGATTTGTGAGCGGCCACCTTGACTGGAGAGGATAAACTGGGAAAACTAGCTATCAAGGGAACTGGAGCAACCAAGCAGTGAGCTTTAGACTGTCCAGATATGGATGAGGAACCCCCACAGGGTGAGAGATGAGATCCGGAACCGGATCCAAGATCCATGGAGGAGCTAGAAGATGAGATTAGAAGAAAGGAAACCATACTTGGTGAGGCCAAGACAGGGCAATGAGGATCACTCTGCTCCCCAGCCTGCGAGCCTTCTGGAGGAATTTCTAAACAAGAGGTAACGAGGGGTAAGCACAGAGAAGACCGGGAGGCCAAACATGAATTAGAGCGGCTCTGGGGGACTCCCCCTGCGGGGGGGGGGGGGATCAGAGTGAAGACCTTGCTGCACTTCGCATTGGAAGGAGATACGGAGAGATCGCAGCAAGGCCAACCCCATTCGAGGAAGATGTGTTCCGCTACTGAAGGATTCAGAGACCACTCGTAAGGCATCAGAATAGTCCTGGCTCAGTTTGTCTGCCTGTATGTTGTACCGTCCCTGAATGTGCATTGCTGCCAGAAACTGGCTGTTGGAAATCACCCATTCCTACAGTCTCATGGCCTCGCAATATAGGGGATAAGATTTGGTTCCTCTCTGCTTGCTGATGTACCAGACTACTGACGTTGTCTGATTGTATTGCAAGAGTTCCCAGAGAGAGAAAGGCATGAAGGGCCTGCAACGCTAAAAGGACCACCCTCATCTCTAGGACGCTGATATGCAACTTTGTCTTGTTCGGTGACCACATGCCTGTGACTGTCCTTCCTGAGCAACACCCCCCCCCCCCAGTTGGGAGGTGTCCGTGGTCACCGTGGTTTGGGGAGGGGCTGCAATAAATGGGCATCCCTCAGCCATTTCCGAGGAGTGCATCCACCAGAGGAGGGACTCCCTGCTAATGTGTATTGGATGCATCAATGGTAGATCTAACCAAGACCACTTGACGGCTAATGCCCACTGTAAAACCAGCATATGTAGACGAGCACAAGGAAGAAGGGTAATTGTGGCTGCCATGGAACCAAGAGCTTGTAGTACCATCTCTGCTGATGGGAGGTGTGAATCTTTATATGGTAGTACACGTCCTGGAGGTCTACTGAGCACATCCAGTCTTTCTCCTGCAGGGAAGGCAGGATGGACTGCAAAGTTACCATCCGAAACTTCTCTTTGGCAACTGACAGGTTGAGGGTGGAAAGATCTAGAATAGGTCTTAGGTCCCTGTCTTTTTTGGCACCAAAAAAAACCTGGAGTAGATGCTCGATCTGGACTGGTCGTGGGGGATGGGTTGGATGATTTGTTTCTTTAGCAGCTTGTCTATTCCGAGCGCTGCTACCTCCCTTTACATAGGTGGCATGTCTGGGAGGTGTTTTGGTGGAAGAGGAGATTCCACAAAGGGGGGGTGGAATAGCCTCTGGATATGATCTGAAGCACCCAACAGTCTGTTGACATGGACTCCCATGCCATTAGGTGCAATGAAAGGCGACCCCATAATGCCTCCAGAGCAGTTGGGCAACTCCTCAGGGCTGCTGCGCAGGCCTATCCCAGAACGGTTCTAGAGACCCCACGTTCCTCGGACCCCCTCTGCCTCTGAGCCGGTGTCTAGCAAAACCCTCTGAGGAAGAGGAGTCCTGAGCGTCTCGTGAATACTGAGACTTCCGGAGCCACATCTTCTTTTGCCCTCGCCGATTCCTGCAGAAGGATCTTTGAAAGCTAGAGAAGTGGATCCCAATGACAGTGTCTTCCCATCCTTTTAGCTCTGGACCAACGTCTAGCGAATGGTCTTCCCCAACAAGGAAGAACCATCATAAGGGGCATTCGCAAATGATGCTTTAAAGGATTCCGTGAATTCACAGCCTGAGCTAAGCGCAACGCCTCATGGCAATGCCAGATCCACCTGCCCTTGCTGCTCCTTCGGTGGCATGTGAAAGGAGGCACATGGACGTGTTAGATACCGCTTTTAGAGGGGGCATCCGCATGGACAATGTGTGCTTATCCTCTGGTGACATGGACTCTAGGGATGACTCAGCTAGCTCTTTGACAGGGTTGCGCTGCTGTTGGACAATGTGTGCCAAATAATTCACCTCCCTTATGGAAAAGGTGGCTGAAGCATACACCCGCTTCCCTAGGTGATCCATTGTCCTGGACTCTCGGCTGGGGGGATGGACCGTAGAACTTTCTTGAGCTAGTTCTTTCTTGGTGGCTGCTACTACCACCATAGTTGGAACAAACGGTCCCCTGTAAACACTAAGTCTATCTGAAAGGGGACTCCGGATCTTGTCTGGGCGTTTTGGAATTGGCTCCATGGTGTCCAGTTCCTTTCATGCCTGGATGGTGATAAGGTCCAATGGATCCATGGGAGGGGACACCCAAGTAGTAGACGGGCCCATGCCGAAGGCCTCCAGAAACACAGACTCATCCAAGGTAGGCTTGGCGCAAGAGTTCCATGATGTCTCCAAAGGAGACATGGTCAGGGGGTGATCTGGGGGAAGCCTTCCCCTTCCTCCAAATCACTGTCCTCGGTGAGTGACTCTGGGGAGGAGTCCAGATGCCTCCTTTTGCATGTCCGTTTGCAAGGAGCCTCTTCAGTGGGACTCTCCGAAGTGGACTTGCAAACTCTGCCTGTTGTTTCCCAAGGGCAACCGCCTGAGCCACATCAGGCATGGACTGTCCCTGAGTGGACAAAATGGCCGAATTCGCTTCCAGAAGCAAGAGAGTCTAGGCGGAATCTGAGGAAATAGGGGTCTCGACCCTTTCCACCACATCAAATGCCGAAGGACAGCAAGCCTCCTGGTCACCAGTAAGGAAGCAATTCTCCTCAGATCTGAAGGGGGAATCTGACCCAAGTCTACAGTTGAGCTGAGATGCCAAGGGGAGGACCATGACCCGCTATGGTCAAGTTGATGGAAACCCCACCTCGGATCTGACGCCCAGACTACAGCTCTAAGAGCTGCTTGGGTCTAAACTAGTCAGATCAGACATTCTCAAGGTAACGGCAAGCATCGAGGTACAAGTACCATCGGCACAGACCACCAGACTCAGAGACCTCTCGGATTGAAAAACTCTGATACCAGGGGTCGGATCAGAAAAGGAGTTATAGGAGTCAAAAAGGAAAGTGAGCTCCCTGCTCCAGAGGGAAAGGGGGCTGGCAAGACTCCCACCTGGATCTAGGTGTGAATGAATCTTTGCATCATTTTGTTCATCTCTGCTTCACTTAAACTTCTGGTGGAATGCGACGATGAGGTCACTGATGCTGACGTGAATTTCTGTGCACAGAAGCTCTAGATGAAGGTCTAGGCTCCTCCAGCAAAAAGTTAGGTGACCAGAGCAGGAGTGCTAGGCCTAGAAATAGCCTGGAGTTTTTGAGGAGGACCCATTGGACCCGACCCGTCCGGGGAACTCTTCCTCACCTTGTCCCTGCCTGCCCCGTTTAAAAATGTCACTTTCCACAGGCCTCTTGTCAGGAGGGTGAGTCACTGCCTGGGAGGAGGATGAAGGGGGAGAAGAGACCATCACAGCTGTGATCGCAGTAGTCGCGGGGACAGCCACCCCTGATGCAGAAAGTAGTCCCCTCATAATAGGTTTGGCCTTGCAGTCTTTCACGGCCCTAGGGCTTAAAGCTTGCACAAATCTGACAAATCAATAGACAGGTGAGAGCCCCTTAAGCACACAATGCACATAGTGTGGTCATCAGCTGGGGACAGCTTGTGGCCACACACAGTGCACTTCCTAAAAATAGGTTTAGCCTGCTCGGCAATGCTAGAAAAAGGGAGAAACTGTCTTTACCCAACCCAACCATGCGCGGGCACACACACACACACACACACACACTAACTTAACGAGGCATGGAGAGAGGAAAAGTTCTGTTGTGAAAACTTAACATAAATGTAGATGTTAGAGTGTATTCACTGCTGCAGTCATCACATTTGAGTTATCCCTGCCAGGGTAGCCCTCGGCCAGCCCGAATACCAGAGAGTCAGTATTTCTGTGTCAGTTGCTGTCGCTTGAGGACTAACGTCACGTCATCAGTGGTATAAAGTAAGGCAGCTAACACCATTACATCAGTTTTTCTTACCCTAACCTGTCAGGAGCCCCCGAAGTAGGAGGCCAGGTTTTGGTGGAAGAACCCCACCAGTGGAAAATAAATACCAATATGTCCCTTGTAAGGAAAGGAGAACAACAAGGAAGAATGGTAACAAAATGAGAAAGAGAAAAAGGGGGATGGAGGGAGGGAAACCAGGACTTCAACACTAAATAGACTTGAACATCTACATTTATAGTGTACACAACTGTACTATGTTCTTTGTGTTTCACTGTTGCAGTTATCACATTTGGGTATATTCGCTAAACTGAGGTCATGGGTGGAGGCAGTCAAAGAAGCTAGGGGCTGGCTAGGATGCCCTGCAAGACTACAGAGGCAAACCCTGCCCTGGATTTGGAGAAGAGAGGCAGGTGGTAATGTTTGGTAAAAGTGTGAACAGATGTCCAGGTGGCAGCCTCCAGGATGTCCCTGGTGGGGACTCCTCTGAGGAAAGCTGCAGAGGTGGAGGCTGCTCGGGTGGAGTGTGTCCCGACCCCCTTGAGGGGAGGCTTACCATGCTGTTTACAGCAGAAATGGATTCAGTGTGCTATCCATTTAGAGATGGTTTTGCCTTCTGCCACTGTAGCAAAGCTAACCAGCAACTGATCAGACTTTCTGAGGGATTTAGTCCTGTCCAGAGAGTATCTGAGCTGTCTTTGCACATCTTTTGTGAATAATCCTTTCCTCCTTGTTCTGGTGATTAGGAAAGAAGGTGGGCAAATGAATGGATTGGTTGAGAGCCACATGGGACACCACCTTGGGCATGAAGGATGGGTTAGTTCTGAGGGATACCCAGTCTGCATGGAAGATGATGAAGGGTTCCACAGCCATGAGTGCTTGCAGCTCAGACTCTTCTGGCTGAAGTGATGTCCAGAAGGAAGGTCGTCTTCCAGGAGAGAAATTATAGCTCTGCAGAAGAAGCTGGTTTGAAAGGAGGCAGGGTGAGCTTTTCCAAGACAATGTTAAGGTCTCAAGCTGCTGTTGGTGTCTTTCTGGGGGCCTCCAGTTGCTAGCCCCTCTAAGGAACTGTTTGATCAAAGAGTGTGAGAGAAAAGGGGCTGCTCAGTGGGAAAATGAGCAGAAATAGAGGCATGAATTTTTATAGAGGAGAAAGAGACCACTGTGTAGTAGTTCAGCTAAGTAATCCAGGATGAGAGGGATGGAGGGCTGTGCCGTATTGGACCCCTAAGCCTGGATCCGGGTGCAGAACCTTCATTTATCTGCACAAGACTTTCTGGTGCTAGGGCATCTGGCCTCTCTGATAACATCCGGAACCTGTTTACTAAGGATGACAGATTGGTTCGGGGTTAGCGAATACGCAAAGCTGTCAAATTGAGTGTCTGCAATTGGGGATGCATGAATTCCCCTTCCCTCTGGGTTAGGTCGTTCAAAATCTGAGGAAGATGCCAAGATTGAGGCAGCAGGGACAGGCTGTGCAGCAAGGGGTACCAGTGCTGTCAGGACCGGTCTGAAGGTATATAAATGGTCCTTGGTTATTCCTCCCTTATTTTGAGCAGTACCCTGGGGATGAGAGGTAGGGGAAGAAAGGCATAGACAGAGAGGTTGACCCAGGGGAAGGACAGTGCATCCATTTTACAAGCCATGCAATGATGCTCCCTGGTGCAGAATTTGCTGAGCTGATGGTTGGTATGGGAGACAGAGGTCGACCTTCGGGGTTCCCCATTTCTGAGTTATTAGGAAGAAGGCACTTCTGTTGAGCTGCCACTCGTGTGGGTCCAAAAGTTTCTGCTTAATTGTCTGCCAGGGAGTTGAGAGAGCCTGCTAGGTATTGTGCTAACAGGTGTAGTTGCATGGAAGAGGCTGTGAGCCAAAGGGTCTTGGCCACCCTGCACAGAGAGAGGGTAGGATTGAGTCCCTCCCTGCCCATTGATGTACCACATCATAATGGTGTTGTCTGTTTGGATCAGAAGAACCCTTGGAGAGAGAAGGGGGTTTGAAAGCTATCAAGGCATGCTGCAAAGCCATCATCTTTTCTTGACTGATGTGCAGGGGGATTTGCTGTGGGCTCCATTGGCCCTGTATGCACCTGCCATACAGATGTGCACCCCAAGCATAATCTGATGCGTCTGTGGTGAGAGTCTGGGTGGCGGGGTGTGCAGAGAAGGGCAGTCCCTTGTTGTGGGAGCATGCCGTTGCCCACCAAAGAAATTCCTTTCAGAGGCAAGGAATTATATGTAGAAGAGTTTCCAGGTCTTGAGAGTGTTAATACCAAAGGCTCTTTAGGTACCACTGAGGTTTCCTCATATGCAGTCTGGCATATGGAATGAGGAGTATGCAAGATGCCATGAACCCCAGAGCTTGCAGGATTTTCCTTGCAGAAAGCTGGGGCCTGGTGGCCAGTTGAGAGAAGTAGGCTGACAGGAAAATTTGCTTCTCTGGTGTAAGGTATGCCATCTGGGATGCTGTGTCCAGACCTGCTCCCAGGAAGATTATCCTTTGGGTGGGCACCGGTTTTCATTTCTTTTCGTTGATTGTGTACCCTAGGGAGGTTAGTAGGCTCTTTACAAAGGCCAGGTGTTTAAGCAGCTTTTCTTGGCTGTCTGCCTGAATAAGGCAGTCGTTTAAGTAGGAGTAAATTTGAAATATTTCTTTGTCTGCAAAAAGCAATGGCCGGAGCCAGGCATTTTGTGAAAACTCTGGGAGCAGTAGATAAGGGAAGCGCACAGAACTGAAAGTGTTGAGATACTGCCCTGAAGCGGAGACATTTTCTGCATGATTCCCTGATAGGAATGTGGAGCTAGGTCTCTTTTAGATCCAGGGTGGCTAGCCAAGCGTCCTTGGACAGCATGGGTAAGCAGCTGCTGGAGAGTGAGCATTTTGAATTTTGGGATCACCAGGAAAGTGTTGAGAATGGATAGATGGGGGGGGGGGGTGCGCTCTTTTCTGTGCACCAGAAAAAGTCTGGAGTAGAAGCACTGGTCTATCTCTTCTGCAGGAAAGTGCTCTACTGCCCACAAAGAGAGAAGGGAATGGATTTGCTTTTGAGCCTCTGCCCACTGATGTGGTGGTAGATCTGGGAACCCTTTTGGGGT
The DNA here is from genome assembly GCF_019279795.1 of Protopterus annectens. Taxonomy (NCBI): domain Eukaryota; kingdom Metazoa; phylum Chordata; order Ceratodontiformes; family Protopteridae; genus Protopterus; species Protopterus annectens. The sequence continues at coordinate 1,251,326,491 of NC_056735.1, read as the reverse complement.
TGGAAGGGTCTGGAAGGAGAATTCGAATCCCTAAGATGCAATGTTAAGAACCCATTGGTCCTTGGTAATGGTGGCCCAGGTGCTTGAGTGAAAGGAGAATTTTCCTCCTAGAAGTAAGTGAAGGTGGGAAGGTTGGGAGGAGGAGAGTCATTGTGTGTTCTTACCATAAGGGGGTGACTTAGAACTCCCTGGTTCTGAAGTGGAGGTAGTCCACTGCTCAGATTTCTGCATTCCCTGGGGCTGCTGTCTGGGGGGTCTGTTTCCACGGGGCCTAGGCTGGGCCTGTTTAATCGGAGCAGGAAAGGACCAGTGCTTGGAGGGAAAATGCCTACTGAACCTAGGGGGCTGAACCTGTAAGAAATCTTTAACTGTTTATATAGATTTTGTTTTTTCTTCCATCTTTTTTTAAGACATCTTTTGCCTTAGTACCAATTAAGTTATCTTTGTGCAAGGGGGCATCCAACAATTTAGATTTGACATGGTCTGGCAGGGGTTGTTCATTAAGCCATGCATGTCTTCTAATGGCAGATCCAGTGACTGCTGCCAGCAAGAAGCTTCTAGGGCATCAAAACCACAGTGCAAAGTGAGTTTAATTACTTGACTTGCAGAATGCATTATGTCTTGTAAATCTTTAGATTTTGCCCAAGCAGGAAAGGAAGAAATTTTTGGTTTAAGGAGTTCCAAGGTATGTTGCTGATATTTAAGCATATGGAACTGACAATTTAATCCCCTGATAGCAAGAGCAGCTGAGGTGTATACTTTTTATCCCTTCTGTCCAATGCTCGGGAATCCCTGTCTGAGGGGATGGGATTCTTAGCAGAGGTTGCTTTAATCCCTTTTGGCCCTTGAGAAATGACCTCAGGGTCAGCTGTTGGATTTTTAAAAAGATTTGTGCGAGTCAGGGACTCTGTAGTACCTTTCTGGTTTTCTGGGAGCACAAGGTAGGGTGTCAGGAGTCAAGCTGGATTCAAGGAAAACATCATCCACCACATCTAGGACTGGGGGGAATGGCCAAAGATATGTGTTGCAGAAGATCTAGGAATTCCTCGAGTCTCTTTTTAGACTGAGGGCAAGTCCCGACTCTCCCATTGGAAATGCTCCCTTAAAGTATGCAGAGTTTCCCCAAAGGAAAAAACCTCTGGGGAAGAGGCTGAAGGAATGGATTCCTCTGGATCAGAATCCTCATAAGCGGAGAGAGGTTGCATGTCTTCATAGTCAGATGCATCAGATTCATCTGACTCTTGTTCAGACAAAACTACTGGGGACAGAACTCTTTTCCTTTTTGAGGCGGTAGCTTGACTTCCCCTGATCAGCATGATAAGGTCTTCCCCTATTTTAAGCATTTGAGACTGAGGCAAGGTAGCAGGTGCCTGAAGAGTTGGTAGTCGGTTTCTTGGGTATGGTTCGAACCCTGGGCTTAAGGAACTCTGTTGTTTTCGAAAGAATGGTAGTTGCGAAAGACTATGTTGGTTTGTGTCGACATTCGATGGTGTGAAGCCGGTGCCTGCTCAGCAACTCTGGACCCATCCAAGGTAGAGACGACCGCAGGATCCTTAGATAAAGTGTTTTCTGGCATACCGGACTCCAAAAGGATCTCTGTAGCAACCTGCGAATCAAGTGAAGTGGGCATCAGGGGCTGCGAAAGCACCTCACTGAGTACCACAGGACTGACTACTAGCTTAACGGAAGCATCGTTGGAAGGTTTGGACCTGTGTGGTCTGTCTTCATCTTTACGTTTTTTCAGAAGATCTGCTGTCAGATAGCTTACCAAAGCCATATTGGAATTAGAGGACTCTAAACGTAAATATCTGGGTACAATAAGGGTCCAACGACTGATAGTTCTGGCGTTAAAGCACAGAAATGACAACGGGGGACGTCATGGTCTGGGCCTAGACAAGTGACGCAGTAAGAGTGGAAGTCTTGGTGTGGTATTTGCCTTCCACAGGTGATACAATTATTAACTTTTTCTGACATCGGTTAGTGCAAGAAAAAAGGATCCCCAACTGGGTACTTAGCTTTAGAAGACTTCAACTTCAATTCAGAAACGAAAACTCAGGTAGAGGCTGACTGACACTCATACGAACTACTACTGCTTCGGGCTCCATGGCAAGAAAGACTGATGTAATGGTGTCGGCTGCCTTACTTTATACCACTGACAACCTGAGATCAGTCCTCAAACGACAACAACTGATGCGGAAATACTAAGTCTCTGGTATTAGGGCTGGCGGCTACCCTGGCAGGGATAACCCAAATGTGATGACTGCAACAGTGAAACATGAAGAACATCTACTGCACTAACTTTTTGTTTTTGAAACACTATGCACAACGAGTTAGGGGAGGAAAGAAGGGAAAACCTGACCAAACTTCTACTAGAAAATAGACTTACTCACACCGAAAAATTCACTTCAGAAACACTCACCACATCTGGAGCTCCGAGACCATGATGCTAGGCTAAGCTGCGGCAAACTAGATCTGAGGGAAGGAAGGAGATGGAGGGGTGTTATGGGTTAGGGGAGGAGCTTGGAGCTCGGATCAGATGCTGGTGAAGCTGCCATCTCAAATCCGATCCGGATCCGAATATCCCAAAGGCTGAAGAGCAAATTAAGTAAACTCCTTCAGCTCAAGACTTATATAGGAGGTAGAGAAGCCTTGCTAGAATATGAATTCATGAGAATGAGAGTTTGGTCAAATTTAGTGCTGAGAATAGCACAGTGGGATACAAGGATTAAATGTATCAAAGTACCTTAATTTGGAGAATCATAGTTCATGGCACCCACAATTAACATGACTGCTGCAAAGCATCCAGAGATTAAACTACTGAGCCAGAGATCACCAGACTGGCTGAGAATTCATGACTATACCATTAATACACAGTGAAGGGAAGAACAGAGGATGATGATACAGGATCTTAAAAAATCTTTAATGGTCCCTTGGCTAACACGAGGAACAGTCAAGTATGAGAACAGAAGATTTAAAGTTTTATTCAGACAGACCTAGCCAGCCCAAAAATATAGGGAGGGGGGGCTCTGTGGTTGAAGAATGACCCACACTGCATAGTTCAGTGAGATGGAGTAAGGGAACTGATGTGATGACATCAGAGTGTAGATCATCTCATATCCATGCACCAACTTGAACAGTCCGCAATGGTCAAATGGCCCTTGCAACCTAGGGATAATGAACAGCTAGCAGCAGAAAAGGAATAACTGTGACTGGAGAGGAGAAACAGGGTAACAGGCATAACCTTGGCCCTGATATGAACTTATACAATGTTCAAACAGATGTTCGTGTCTTCTTTTAATGTTGAAATGATTCTTGTTCTCATGTGTGTACAAGTTCGACAAATTGAAAATGCAGTAAAGAATTTCATGCAGTGATATGACACTACTGGGGTAAAGGAGTTGCCATTAAAGGAATGAGGCAGGTAAATAGAGAGAAGACTAATTAGAAATAAAGATATGTAAACAGGATAAACAGAGTATATGTCTACAGGGACACAAGTTAAAAAGTAGTTGGATTGAGAAAAATATTAGTCCAGTTACTAGCTGTGGGGAAAGCAGAATTGAGGCGAGATGTTTGGGAGACTACATAAGAGAATCCATTAAGAATAGGAGGAATGTTTGTGAAGGAGCAGGAACACTACTGGTAATTGGAATAAACTGGCAGACATGTGCATTAGCAAGGCTATTTATTTGTGAAACCAACCAAAAAAGAGGAGGACATGGCGTAAGGGAAGTAAGAAGATGGGGCAAACAATGGTAGTAAGAAAAACTAAAATATATAGAACACTCAAGTTAAAGGAAAGCATAGGGGGTGATGAGGAAATATGAAAAGGAAGCAACAGAAGGCTGGGTGACATGTTCATTTAGTGATAGCAAAAGACAATGAAGGAAAACACCAAGTACAAGGAATGTAAGGTTATGTGTCTACAATTTAGATGTGAAGAAACATAAGAGAAATAAAAAATAGCGATGGACTGGCATGTTGACTCTAGGCTACATAAGAGACTGCTAAAGAAGAGCCAAGTTAGAGTAGAACACAGTCACCAGTGAAACATACTCAGTTGAATTCCAATGGGGGAAGTTGTTTGTGTATACATGTATATAATTAAAGGAGGATAGTAAGGGGTGTTAAGTTGGGGAACAAAATACAAGTTAAAGGGGTTAAGTTTCGACTAAAAGTTAAGGTTAAAGTCAGCAAAATTAAAGAAAGGGAAAAACTTGTCTGAAAGGTGCAAAAACATTTACAGTCATGGGACTGTTGGCACAAGCAGGAAATTAAAAAACTATTATAAAGGGCAACAGACAAAGCAGTAAAGGCTAGCATGATGGGGGGAGGAGGAGACATAAGGGAGCTCTAAAGACAAGTCTGGAGTTTAGGGGGCCAGGTTGGAACGAATGAGAGAGAGACAGTAAACTTACTGCTGTGTAGCTTGAAAGTAGCTACATGGAATGTTAATTGTTTAATGAATATAGTGGAGAGAGAAAAGGCACTGTAGTATGCAAAAGAGGGTCAGTTATCAGATATTACCATTATAGGAACCCCACCTGTTAAAAAGAACAGGCTATGGAATAAAACAAATTTGTATATAAAAACATGGCAAATTCTTCACACTTTTGGCTAACATCAAAGATTGAAACAATACTAATTTCATGAACTTTAATCATACTTTGACTAAGGAATGGGGTCCATTCCCGTCATGGTATTAGAAACCCAAAGAGACTTGGAGAAATCAAAAAGGTAATAAAAGTAAGATGGGTGGCAATATTGTTATGATAAGGAACTAAATTTCAATTACAGTAAAAGATACAGGATACCAAGAGGATGTACACAGGAATAAAGGGAAGAGTAAAGAGAGGAAAAATTACATTAGTATCAATATACTTGCCACCTAAAACAAATATCAGGACAATGAAAAGAATTCTAAATAAAATTTCAGGAAGACTTGTGTCTGACGACTGGAGACTGGGGATTTAGTATTAAATGGATAGACAAAGACAGGTGACCTAAAAAGCTAAGAGAATAAAAGGAAAGACATTTTCTAGGGAAATATTCAGGATCAGTGGAATGGACTGACACTTGGCTGACAGGCAAACAAAAGAGGAGATAAACTTTTTATTCTTCAAAATATAAAGTTTGGTCTGGACAGATGGAACATAAATAGAAAATATGGCAATAGAATAGAAAAAGTGGGATGTAAACCAGTGACCATATCAACCCATGCACTGGTAAGAATAACTCTGATCTTATGCAGGAGGATAATAAACTACTAGCTCACTGGAGATTGCACAGTACCTAATGGAGGTAAAAGAGGAAGCAGAATAAACAAGAAAAGAGGTGAGGAGGTTGTTATGCAACATCGAGAAAAGGGCATCTGGGGAGTGGGACAGCTAGAAAAGAGAAGATCTGTAGAAGACAAGTGGAGAAAATAAAAACAAGAAAGATAATTGACAGTAAATGCTGGATGAGCAAAGAGCACTTATAAATAGGAAAAGGAGAGCGAGAAAGGGAGTCAAGGAGAAAAATAAAAGGTAGAAAAGATAAAAAGGTGTTAAGTAGATCCAAAATGGAAAAAGCTATATCTTTCTAATGCATCATAGGCAGCACACGCTTTAGTGACAAGAGTAAGACAGAGGTACATTTGAAATAAAAAGGGAAAGGGAACAAAAAGAGAGGACCACCCTAGAGGAGACAGAGGAATTCAGAAAACATTGTGAGAATCTCTAGAGAAGGAAGGGGACACAGGACCACAAACTGGAAGTAGAGAAAGAGGCATGGTGGGAGATGAAATGGAACCATACATGAGAATTTGTCATAGTTTGGTAAAGTATGCAGATGTTCTAAAGCTCTGCTTGCTAAAGAGAGACATATTAGAAATTTTATGATTCAAAAATATGTTCTTGAGATGTCCTTTAGGAATGTACAAGGTTACTTCAGTACAAAAATGAACTGAGCAATACTGTATCTGGAAGAGAATTTAACTTCATTATTGAAAATATTATTTTTGCTGAGGATGCAAATATGCACTAAAGAGGTGAAAGCACTGCTTGGGGAAGATACAAGAACTGGAAAACCAAAGACAAACCAACAAGAGAGGTGAAAAAGATGAATACAGAGATTAACAATATGGAACTGAGAACTTTGACAGATCAGAAACGGAACCCCCTTGTTATATTAAAAAAAAAAAAAAAAAAGGCTGTAATGAAAATTGACCTTGAAGAGGAAATGGACAAGGAAGAAAGCAAGAATAAAGCAGACTGTAATGCAAGGAATGAAGCCACTGGTCCAATTGCTAAGATCTGTAATTCAATGAAAAATAAAACTAATGCCACTAGTTAATTAACTATTGCAAATTATAATGTCAATTACTAAATTGTCTGAGTGGTTTTGTTTAAAGAGTACTACTGAAATTAGGACTAGTTAGAAGAGATGTTTATGATATATGGATATACATGCTTAATAACTTATTGAAAGTAAAATGTAATCACTGGTTCACTGACATTATATAAACATACAATTATAAAATGGCTGCATTAGCAATTAGTACACCATGCATTGGGATTGCACAGTATGTAAAAAATGAAAACGTAATAAAGTGTTACTCTAAAAAAATACAGGGGTACAAACTTCTGGAGAAAATCCATAGTAAACTGTTTTGTATTACATGTGCTTCATGTACAGCAACATTTTACCTGCAGTTGTGTAGGCCAAATATTCCACTGTGGTAAACACAGCATGCTGCAAACAATTCTCATTTAAAATCAAGAAGTCGTCTTTGTAATGCTTTAAATTAACATGGCTTACATTAACAAGGAAGGAATGAATGACGACATTTTATTTTTAAACAAAGCAGTTTTATTTCCTAAATCTTTGCTGGATTCACTACACTGTGCCTATTAAATTTTGGTACACATGAACGGTACTCTGTAACCCAGGTTCAACAAGTGAACCAACAAAGTTGGTCTCTGGTAGAGTGAAAACCTAGCTCTGGGACAAAGGAGACAACCTAGTCTCACTGTACAGTCAAGTGCTGCAGCAAAAGCTGCTGATTGGGCAACCTCCACAGGCCTGCCACCAGTTAGCAGCTGTGAACTTAGGGCTTTATATTTGCTACATTTGCTATACCACATCAAGATGCTGTAGTCAGAGGAAATGGAAAGACCCCACAGCTATTGCTCCCACCACCTGCTTCCCTAGACAAGACATGGGAATGTAAGGGTCAAATAGGGAGTCACAGAGTACTAGACTATCAAAATGCAGGGGGCAAATAGAAAGATAAATAAAAAAAAAGCATACTGAACTTGGCTATGATGATCTTTGTAAAAGTTGCACTTGGGTCTTCATCCTGAACACCTGTATCTATACACCCTAAATTTATTAAGGATCCACCTTAAATTACATACGATCGTGAGAGCTATAAGACAACTAAACCTAAAGGCCATTTTGTCTTGCTAATATCCACCCTCAGGCCTTGCCACGAATTTCAAGTATGTTAAGGCCCATCATACCTGGGTCGAATTTGTGAACACCCATCCAGTGGTCTGAACTCCTTTTTAAATGTAGACACCATCAGACTGCTTAAACTTGAAGAGGGAGCTTTTTTTTCCAGAGAAGGGGTATGTGCTATGTGAAAAACCTACCCCTTCTCTTAGTCTTATTTGCAGGAGCAGATTTAGATCTCTGACCTTGTGTTAGCTGAAATGTCCATTTTTTTTTTTTTTTTGAACTATAAAAGTTCTTGGCTTGATGGATCCCTTACAATTCTATAAGCAGGAAACATATCTGCCTAAGTCATCTATAAGAAACTGAGTAAAGGGATAAAGGTTTCAGTTTAGCTTTGTAACACATCTTTCATGTCCCAGATATTTTTAGTTACGAATCTCTATATCTTTCCAACTGACTGATATGCTAAGTACAGTACATCCCAAAGGGAGCACTGTAATCAGTAATGATGGGTCGACTCTAAGCAAAGCAGAGTACAAGGAGTTGAAGGATTTTGATATGGTAGAAATATGTTTTGCTATGAGCTGTGCAAGATAAAAGGATTTCCTAACAACCATTTCAATGTGATGGTCAAACATCAGAGAGCTGTCCACCCATGTGCCCAGATCTACCATGACATAGGATCATAAGAAGTTACTCGGCTAATGGCCCTAGGACCCTTACAAGCCTAGCCAAGTTCTTATCCTTATTTCCATGACTGGCACCTACTGCCACTGTCCAAGAGGGACACAGGTGGAACCCCAGGGTGGATTTACGGTCAACCATCCAATCGTTCAGAGTGCATTTGAAGAGGGTCAATGAGGTGCTCTGTCTGACATGAAGTCGAAGTCTGTTCCAAAGGTGTGGTAACCTCTGGGAGACGTCTCTCCATCAGGTATTATTAATGTCACATACCAGCTTAAGGGCTTTAGAGCGAGTAACCCAGGTACCATTTGACTTTCAGATATGAAGTATTCCCAATAATGCAGGGTCAGAGATGGCTTTATATGCAAGGCAAAGATGATATCTGAGTAGTCTGTATGAAAGAGAATAAAGCAACAGTGATTTCAGACAATCTCCATAGACCGATGCTGAAGACCTTGAATATTCCTTGTGAGGAACCTTTTTGGTTTCCCCAATTGCTGCAGGTGCTTAGAAAGGTACATACCAAAAGGGGCATTGTACTCCATTACTGGCCTGATGAGGGAAGAGTACAGGGAGGTAATAACTTCTTTTTTTCTGAAGACAATGCCCTTATGGGTTGGCTGGAACCTGTGTTCTGAGAGACTGCCTTACAGATTATCTGCAATTATACAGAGCTGAGTATATTTTTTTTGGTTATAGAGTTTGTTAATTGTTGCTTAGATCTGTGTTGAAACTGTTGTCTCACTGTTCTGAGAGACTGGCAAATATACAGAGCTGAGAATATTTTTTTTGTTTTAAAGTTTGTACTGTTAGCTGTTGCTTAGATCTCTGTTGAAAGTGTTTTCCCCACCCCACCCCCCATTTTCTGCTGTGTCTTCAGTTGGTATAGTAACAGCTGCATTCAAATTGCTGGAACCTGTGTTCTGAGAGACTGGCTTACATATTATCTGCAATTATACAGAGCTGAGTATATATTTTTTTGGTTATAGAGTTTAATTGTTGCTTAGATCTGTGTTGAAATTGTTGTCTCACTGTTCTGAGAGACTGATCGGCAAATATACAGAGCTGAGAATATTTTTTGGTTTTAAAATTTGTACTGTTAGTTGTTGCTTAAATCTCTGTTGAAACTGTTTTCCCCACCCTCCCTATTTTTGGTTTGTAGTTTAAATTTGGTGGCTTTTGCAGTTGCCCGCCCCACTGTAGATTTGATCTGGGACACTCCCCCATTCCCATCTCTTTACCACATTCTAACTAATAAACTCTTTCTGCACTTGCTTTTAGTCCTTTTTAATTTAATTGCATTTTTAAAACTGTGTTTGGTCTAATATTGCTGCATACTCAAGTGTGCTAGCTTGCACTGCATGTGAATTGTTTTTTACTACTGTTTTTGCTACGTTTCTGTAAAAAACTGTAAGCCTGTTTCCTACCTTTCCTGTAACTAGTGTTCCTGATACAGATTTGCTGTATCCAGGACTGTATGTAAGCTTCTGAACCCCCTGAACCTTTCTGTGTTTGAGGGAAGCCTTCTAGCTTATCAGTGGGAGTGGTAAGCACTAGGTAACCTACCTACCACATAAGGAGTGGTTCTGGCCAAGAAATTGTAGTTATTGGCCGTTTGGGCAATCTCTTCCATCTCTCTCAACTTTCTGAATTGACAGCCTATATTTGCACTTGTTTCTGTCCTGTAACTCGTCTAGTGCAGATACAGATTCTTAGTTTTAGCATTTAAATTTGCTTGTTCATGCTCAGCACTTGTAAGCCCTAAATAAGCTACTAATTACTATAGCACTCAATCTTCCTCATTACCTAGAGGAAAACAGTTTTTGTACTTACTTTTGTCACTTGCTTAGAGAAAAACAGCTCTTGTACTCACTTTTCCTCACTTATCTAGAGGAAAATAGTTTTTTATTCAGGCATGTCCAAGGGTCAGCTCACAGTGTTCTCTCCTGTCTATCTGATGAATCTGGGCATCTTGAGGCAATGTAGAAATTGCCTTCTGTACAGTGACAGCCCTCTCCTCCTACCACCCAACACTACAACCTGTGAGAGATGCACTTATATAGCCAAACTGGAGGTAAAGCTCTCTCTAACCAAGACTGAACTCGACAGTCATGAGGAGAAGGTAAACATTTGCACCACACCACACATCACATAGTCTCACTAAACCTACACCATCAAAATCCACACACAATAACACAAAAACATTCGCGGAGGCTCTCAATAATAATCTGTCTAAGCAACAGAGACCTCCAAAGCAGAAACGCAAGCAACCTCCATCCCCCAACACAACCCAAATGAGACATAGCCCACAGGCTCAGTGTGCCACTCAACCACAGCCAATAAGGCAAAACAACATACCCAACACACTAGTCACAGGTGACACTAGTCAGGCACACTGATGTCCCACTCACCAGGCTAGACAACGAGAAGGTTACTGTCAGCTGCCTGTCGGGTGCCAGGATCCACCACATAACCCACGCACTCAGGTCACTCCACACCAAGTACAAATATGACTCTGTCATTGTCCATGTTGGTCTGAATGACCTGAGACATACCTCCCTGGACTACATGAAAAGAGACATGGAAGAGCTCTCCGATCTTGTAGCCCAGGCAGGTATGACCCTAGCCATGAGTAGCATTCTTCCATCACCCAGAATGATTCCGCAGTAGAAGGACAAAACGATTGACTTCAACAATTGGTTAAGTTTCTGGTGTCATTCTAAGGGGATCCAGTATCTGTCTGCTTGGGATGACATGGTCGACAGACCACGATGCTTTGCCACAGATGGCCTGCACCTGTCGCCCATGGGATTCCGGATACTGGCTAAGGCTCTTGCTGCCCCTATAGTGCCTTTTTTAGGCAGGGTTCAAATAACAAATTCACCACCATAACAGGAACAGGCAAACAAAAACTGAAGGTAATGCTACTCAATGCTAAAAGTCTAAATCTCAAAATGCACTCACTTGAGGCACTCCTTAAAATGGAGACCATCGATATCTGTGCAGTGACTGAGACCTGGTTCAAGCCTCCAGAGAGCACCCCTGCACTACCAGGCTATAACTCATACCACACTTTTCGGCCATGTAACCTGGACAGAAACACCAAAGGCGGAGGTGTGTCCATATTCATTAAGGATATCCACACCTCCAGGCTAGTTGCTCAGCATAATGCATCCGAGGTTATCCAAGTGCAACTAGCTCTGGGCAAAACTGCAATCCAAATTGTAGCTTGCTAAAGATCCCCCACCATGCCCCAGGACTCCCACTCCTCTTTTGTTGATGTACTGGAAAATATTAGGGTTCAACCAAACACCCTAATAATGTGTGACTTCAACTACCCCACCATTAACTGGGAAAACTACTAGTGTACCAACTCCTTAGCTCAACGCTTTCTGGAATTCATAAACTCCAATGCCCTAGATCAACTTATCCACACCCCCACCAGGGGCAACAAACAATATCCTAGACCTAGTCATTACCAACATGAGTGACCGGTGTTCCACACCTGAAGTCAACTCCTCGTTGGTCCGATCCGACCATAAGCTTATCACCCTTGATATCCACATCCCGCCCCCACCCCCATTAAGGAAACCACTGTAAAAAAATTCTCCAAAGCCAACTTCATGCTTCTTAAGACAGAAGTGGTGAACTTCATGACACCCATGCAGATTGAAAATACAGTTACAACTGCTGAATCCTACACAAATGCACTCTATAAGCACTTACACGAGTGCATGGATCATGCTATCCCAAACAGAACCAAGACACTATCCTCCAAAAAAAGGAAGCCAATCTGGTGGTCCCCTGCCATAAACAAACTGTACAACAGAAGGAAGAAACTGCTGCAAAATAGAGTAAAATCCCATGAGTGAGGAGCTCCCTGGTCAGCCTCAGTAAGAAGCTGAGATCTCTTATAAGATCCTCCAAAGCTAGCTACGAAAACAAAATCGCCACTAAATCCAAGGACAACCACAAAGCATTCTATAGCCATGTCAAGAATCTAGATGGCAACACCCAGATCTGCTCTGAGTTACAGCACAAAGGCACGAAAATTACAGAACCACCGATATTGCCAACATCCTGGCAGATCGGTTCAGTGCTAACTTTACCCCCCTCTCACCCTCTAAAGGGCCCATATCTATACAGGAAGAATGCAGAGTCCCTGTAATCACAACTACGCAGGTAAAAGCTGCACTCTCTAAAGCCAAAAACACAGCATCCATGGGACCGGACAACATCCCAGGCTGCGTTTTACACGAACTTCAGAATGAACTGGCACCCCACTTAAGCACCACGTTCAATAATAGCCTCGCATCAGGCTTTGTGTGCCCACTGAATGGCGCACAGCAACAGTTATCCCACTCCACAATCCGGGGAGCCACCACTGATTCCGCGAACTATCGACCTATTAGCCTGACGAGCCTGGTCTGCAAGGAACTCATAAACAAAGCCATTGGTAACCTCCAAACTCTGGATCCCACCCAGTTCGGTTTTGTGAAAGGCAGATCATGCCTCCTGAACCTGATCGACTTCTTTGAGACAGTCACCAAAGCCGTGGAAGAGGGTAAGGTGGTTCACACAGCCTATCTTGACCTCGCCAAGGCTTTCAACACCATCCCCCATTCTAGAATTATAGCTAAACTTACTAAACTAGGAATAAATCCCTATATCACAAGATGGGTTGCCAAATGGCTTACTGACACAACCCACACTGTAGAAGTTGCAGACTCAAATCTGACCTGAAGGCAGTGACAAGTGGAGTGCCACAGGGTTCCATCCTGGGACCTCTCCTGTTTGGTATCTACTTCTCTGAAGTACAGGCTAACACAGAGGGTCTCTGGCTGACGAAGTTCGCAGATGACTGCAAACTAGGAGCCATAGTCAAGTCCCCAAATGATGTGGACATCCTACAGAAGGGCCTCACTGAGACAGATGCCTGGTGTCAGAGCCATGGCCTCAAGCTCAATGCCAAAAAGTGCAGTGTCATCCCCTTTGGTAAAAACTCTGTACCCAAACACTACCACATGGGCAATCTACTTAACACCAAATGCGTGATAAGAGACCTTGGGACCCAGGTGGACAGTAGTCTCTTCTTTGATAGTCACATCGCCACAGTAGTCAGGAAGTCCTCCTACATGGCACACCTCATCATAAAAGGATTCTCATCCAGGAAAAAAAAAAGAGGTCATTGTTCCCCTCTACTCGGCACTCATTAGACCCATTATAGAGTACAATGCCCCTTTTAGAATGTACCTCAAGACATCTGCAGCAGCTGGAAAGGCCACAGAAGTACCTCACAAAGAGGATTACTGGCCTCAAACAAATGCCTGACACTGACCGCCTCAAAAAACTCCAGCTTTACTCCATAGCATATCGCTTACTCCGAGGTGATCTCTGCCTAACATATAATGCTATGTCAAACCTAGAGCTGTTGGACATGCTACACCTAAAGAAATCCCAATCCCTCCAAGCTACACGCTCTAGGGACCTAAACCTTGTCACCACAATAAACAAGACATGCTGGAGGGATAGATACCTGTCCCAGAGACTTCCTATACTCTGGAACAAGCTACCCATCTATGTCAAGCAAAGTTCTTCATTAGCACTCTTCAAGAAAAATCTTGATGAGTGGATGGGAAATAGGAAATACACCCCAGGGATCACTTCTATCTCTCTGCTGGACAGTGGCACAGGAAAATAACTTTCTTGAGTGGCGTAAGCTATGGTACCTTGCTGGCTAGGCTTACGTAGGCCCTTGGGCCAATAGCCTAGTACCTACCTATGAACCTATGTATGACATGAACAATATAGAATGCCCTTTTTACCAGTGTGGAGACGTGGTGGTCAAAGATAATGTTGCTGTCAACCTGTGAGCCCAGGTCTCTCACGACTAAGTGCATACTTAGGGTGTTGCTACTGATGAAGTAGTTGGCAGGAAAACCGCTTGCACTGAAAGGAATGCAAATTCATTTTTTTGTATTGAGTTTAAGGCCACGACTTTGGCACCAATCATTTGTGCAAGACCCTCTTGCAGGATGTTGACATCCTTTGGAGATTCTATGACAACTCCTAGTTTGCAGTAATCAGCAAATTTTGTCAGCTACAGACCTTTAGATTTTGCTTGTACTTCAGAGAAATAGATTCCAAACAGTACAGGTCTCAGGACTGATCCCTGTGGAAACACCACTGGTTACAGGTCTGCTGTTGGAGGTGGATTCCCCTATTTTGACTATATGAGTTCTATCAGTGAGACAGTTAACGACCCTTCTAATGATATAAGGGTTGATGATGCCTGGTTAGGTGAGGTTGTCAATGATGCTTGAGTAGGGGATAGTGTCAAATGCCTTGGCTAAGTCCAGGTAGGCTGTATGCACATATTTCCCCTCATCCAGGGCCTTGGTGACTGTCTCAAAGTCGTCCATCAGGTTTAACAGGAATGAGCTCCCTTTGACAAATCCAAACTGAGTAGGTCAAGTGTTTGAAGATTACCTATATTTTAAGGTCCATGATGATTGGTCCCATGGCCTTGCAGATAAGGCATAAATGTCTGCGCCTTCCAAGGTGAGGACAGTTTCCAGTGAGTGCAGTTTTGTGTTGAGACTCCTAGCATTTAGCAGCATAACCGTGAGGTTATTTTTAGGAGTCGTCTTTATGTTGGGAATTTTGTTCTTGAGACACTGCCTAAAAAATGCACTACGGGGGTGGCAATAGCCTTAGCCATTAGCCGAAATCCCAAGGGTGACAGATGAAGACCATCTCTGGCAAAGCATCAAGGTCTGTCGATCATGTCGTCCCAGGCTGACAGATAGTGGACCCCCTTAGAATGATACCAGAAGCTAAGCCAATTATAGAAGTCAATCATTTTCTGTTTGTATTGAGGCATCATCCTAGGTGAAGGCAAAATGCTGCTTAAGGCTAGGGAGATACCTGCCTGAGAGAGACAGTCTGACAGCTCAGTCATGTCTTTCTTCATATATTCAAGAGAGGTACATCTCAAGTCGTCCACACTAACATGGATTTTGACAGAGTCACAACAGTACCTTTTGGTAAAACTGGTCTAACAGCTTTTGTGTTATCTGGCTTGCTGGTATAAAAAATATTCCCTTTTTGTAAACCCCTGCATACCACTGCTAGAATCCCCTAGTGTTCTGACTGAGAGTGCTTCTCAAACAACCAGGAAATATAGAGCTGAGCTGATGGGTATAATTTTGGCACTTTAACTGTTCATAGTTCTGCATGGTCTTATTTTTGACTGAATTATTTATATAATTGCTGACACTGTAATTCTGATCTCTGCTGAAACCGTTTTTGTCCCACCCTCCCACTCTACTGCTATTCTATTTTTAAAGCTGGTGGCTCTTGCAGTTGCCCGCCCCTACTGTAAATCTGATCTGGGACACCTCTCCCAGTCCCATCTCATTAGCTCATTCTACCTAATACAAAGATCATTTGGGAAGGCCAACCCCCCTTAGTCCCTTAACCTTGGATTATCTTATGTTCCTGCTCTATCCCTTTTTACTTAAAAAAAAAAAAAAAAAAAAAAAAAAAAAAAAAAAAAAACTTTATTCAGCTGCTTATATTTTTCTAATTTGTGTTTCTTCCTAATACTCTGTTACTTCATCTTGCTTTGCTTTTTCCTGCAACTTGCTCTGCCTGTTCTCTAAAGTGTACTGCATCTGTTCTACTGCATTTATTACTGCTGGTTTATAGCCTGTCTAAATTAAGTGCTATTCTAAGCTCTTAGTTTTGGTTTAAGCACTTGAGCTTTAGGCCCACCCCTTAGCTCTCCCTGGCCTTTCTCCCTCAGATTCTGACAAATATGGGTGGACAATTTCCAGTTATGGGCATCCTGAGACAGTGTAGCAACTGCCTCATGTACACAGACTACCATCTACTACTACTACCTAGGAACACAATTTGTGAGAGATGCAATAACATTAGGCACCTAGAGTCCAAGCTCTCTCCCCCTCAAGCCAGTATATCTGGCACTGAAAAGGTTGTCAACACAATCACTAAACTTCAAACACCACCCACACTTACATATGCGGAGGTCCTCCACATAAACATACCCAAACAAAGGAGCCCTCCGAGGCAAAAACAGACATGATCTCCACAGCCCTCCACACCACATACCATAACATGCATAGTCCACACACCTGTGCCTCACAACCACTAAGGCTTCACCATAAACCCAACATATTAGTCCATAGGAAACTCCATTAAGAGAGACACAGATGTGGCTCTCATCAAGCTGGATAAGGAGAAAGTCACGGTTAGTTGTCTGTCAGGTGCCAGAATCTGCCATATCACACATGTACTCAAATCTTTCAACAGCAGGTACTGTTATGATTCTGTCATAGTCCATGCTGGCGTGAATGACTTGAGACGTACTTCTCTGGACTATATGAAGAGAGATATGATTGGGCTCGCTGATTATGTGTCCCAAGCAGATATGCCCCCAAGCCTTAAGCAGCATTCTGCCATCACCCAGAATGATGCCTCAATACAAACAGAAAATTATTGACTTTAACAACTGGCTTACTTTCTGGCATCATTCCAGAGGGATCCAATACCAGACAGCCTGGAAAGTTATGATTGACAGACCACAATGCTTTGTCAGAGATGGCCTGCATCTGTCTCATCGAGGCTTCAGGCAAAGGCTCTTGCCTCCTTTGTAGTGTATTTTTTAGGAAAAATGATAAGGTTAAAACTGCCAACATAAAAATTTCAACAAAACACAAATTAAAGGTCATGCTGCTAAACGCTAGGACTCTAAACATGAAACTGCACTCATTGCAAGCATTCTTAACCCTGGAAAATGCTGACATCTGTGCAGAGAAACCTGGGTCAAAGTTGCGGACAGCACCCCCAGCCTTACCTGGTTACTCATCCTATCATACATTCAGACCCCAGCCTGTGGGCAGTAAAGCCAAAGGAGGTGGACTTAAATATACATTAAAGACATACACACCTCCGGGCTGGTCAAACACTATGATACACAGGCGACACCTTCAGGTGCAGTTAACCACTGACAAGACACCTATTCAATTCATAGCTAGATAACTGCCCCCCAAATCTGACTCAAGATGCCCAACCCGACTATCTGGACCTGTTCGAATCTGTCAAGATTCAACCCTTTACCCTGATTCGGAGTGACCTCATCTTCCCAAACACAGACTAGAAGAACTGAGCACAAATGCCCTGATTTTGTCAATGCAAATGCCTTGGAACAGCTAGTCAATACCCCCACAAGGGGTGATAATATCTTGGACTTGGTACTAACCAACATGAGTAACCACTGCAGCATCCCTATAGTATCATCCTCCCTAGTAAGATCCGACCACAAAGCGGTCACTTTCGAACACACCATCTGACCCAACCCCCCCTCTAGCTAGGAACAGACATAAAAACTTCTCCAAAGCTGATTACAGCTTCCTGAGGGATGGTATAAACAGCTTCACACCCCCCTCCACCTCTACAGGAACTGGCACCAATATCCAAAACTACATCAAAGCAATATACAAGCAATTACATAGATGCATGGAATCAGGCATACCCGAAAGGATTAAATCATCCTCTGCAAGAAGTGTAAACCTGTCTGGTGTACATCTGCAATAAACAAACTCCATATCAAAAGGAAAAAAAATTGCTGTTTAAGATCAAGGAGGAGCAGGTGCCCAATTGGAAGCAATGTCTCCTTAGCCTGAACAAGCAAATAAGAGCACTTGTGAAATCCTCCAAAGCAAACTTAGAGACTCCAAATTGGCCACATCTGCTAGAGACAATCATAAGGCCTTCTTCACATATGTCCGCAACCTCAAAGGAAGCACCCAGATCTGTTCAGAACTGGTGGTCATGGACACGACATATACAAATGCCGTAGATATAGTAAACTTGCTGGCTGACAGATTCAGCAAAAACTTTACCCCTCTTTCCCCTCACCAGTAAATCAGGACATCCCCAATATCTGCCCCCTTCCCCTTATATCTGCAGAACAGGTCATCACTGCTCTCTCAAAGGCCAAATATACAGCCCCCTTGGGACCCGATAACATCCCAGGCTGCATCCTACGTGAACTCAGGCAGGAACTTGCAGCACCACTAGGCACCCTATTCAACCAAAGCCTGAGTAATGGCTTCATCCCAGCTGAATGGAGGACAGCCACTGTCATCCCTTTACACAAAGGTGGAGTGTCCACTGATCTGGGAAATTATACACACATCAGCCTAACTAGCCTAATCTGCAAGGCCATAGAATGGATTATCATGGACCTCATCAACAAAGGACATTGGCAACCTCCAAACACTTGATTCCACACAGTTTGGCTTCTTCAAGGAGATGTCATGTCTGCTAAATTTGGTCGACTTCTTTGAGACAGTCACCAAAGCCATGGATGTGGGGAAGACTGTGCACACTGTCTACCTAGACCTGGCCAAAGCCTTTGACGCTATTCCCCACTCGGGCATATTAGATAAATTCTCTCAACTAAGCATCAATCCATATGTTATCAAATGGGCAGCAAATAGACTCGCTGACAGAACCCACGTAGTCAAAACAGGGGAAGCCACCTCAAGCAGTAGACTTGTAACAAGCGGCGTACCTCAGGGTTCGGTCTTGGGGACTCTTATTTGGGATATACTTTTCTGAGGTGCAGGCCAAAACCAGTGGGCTATGGCTAACAAAGCTTGCAGATGACTGCAAGCTGGGTGCTGTCATCAATTCCCCTAGTGATGTGGACATCCTCCAAGAGGGTCTCCCTCAGACAAATGACTGGTGCCAGAAACATGGCCTCAAGCTGAATACCAAAAAAATGCATCATCCCCATTGGGGAGAGTGACGTCCCCACAAATTATCACATTAATAATGTCCTAAGTACTCAATCAGTCGTTAGGGATATGGGCGCCCAGGTTGATAGCAACCTGACTTTTAACCACCATGTTGCTTCCGTTGTATGGAAAGCCTTCTACATGGCCCATCTCATAAGTAAGTGTATTTTATCCAGGGACAAGGAGGTCATAACATCCCTGTATTCTTCCCTTATAAGGCCCATTATTGAGTACAACGCCTCTTTCGGCATGTACCTAACAAAGCACATGGAACAGCCAGAGAGACCACAGAGGTTCCTCACCGGGAGAATCCAGGGCTTCAAACATCTACCCTATACAGATAGGCTAAAAGCCCTATCCCTCTACTCGGTTTCATACAGACTCCTCAGAGGTGACCTCTGTCTGGCATACATGGTGTTCACGGACCCCACCTTGATGGGACTGCTGCATATCCGCAAGTCAAGTTCCACATGAGTAACCTGCATGCGCAGCCTCAACCTGGTCTGTGACACAACAAGACTTGTTGGAGGGACAGATGTGTGTCCCTCAGACTTCCCCATCTATGGAATAGACTCCCTCTCCACATCAAGCAAAATATCTCTTTACCTCTTTTTTTAAGTGCAACCTGGATAATTGGATGGGAAACAGAAAATATACCCCTGTGATTCCACCCATGTCCCTGCTGGACAGGGGCATTGGGTGCTATTTGTTTAGACATGGGCTAAACTCTTGGCTAGGTTTATAAAGGCCTCGGGGCCAATGGCCTAGTAACCTCCTATGATCCTATTGTTGAGAGACTTGAGTACACATGTGATATGGTGTATCCTGGCACCTGACTATGACCTTTTCCTTATCCAGCCTGGTGAGAGGGACATTAGTGTGTCTCATGATGAAATCTCCTATGACTAGTATGTTTGATTTTGTGCCTTGCCTTAAGGGTTTGACCGGTGAGACACTGGTGCTGAGCTAGTATGTGTAATGTGTTCTGCAGAACAAGTATTGTGCATAGAGTGCTTGTGTTTAGACACGTTTCTGGTGAGGACCTTCACATATGTAGGTATGTGTGATGTGAGTTTGGGTGGAGTAAGGGGTGAGGTGTGCATGCTGGCAATCCACTCATTGTCATATGTACTGACTGATGTGTGAGAGAGCATGGATTCAAGGTTCTTAATATAGTTGCATCTCTCACACATTGTGTTTGTGTGTACTAGGGGTTGTCACTGAACATGGGACAGTTGCTACACTGCCTCAGGATGCCCATGTCGACCAAGATGGCTGGAGAAACTGTGGGAAATTGTCTGTCCATAGTGATAGGTAAATTTATATGATCAGGAAAAGAGGTCACACTTAGCAGTGGTTAGTGGGTTGAGAGGTGTGTTGGTACCTCTGAGGCTAGGCTTAGTGTTCCACCTGACAGTACAGCATAGATAACACACCATTTTGAAATGATTACACTACATGGGTAAAGCTGAAGAATTCACAAAAAAAGGAGGAAAAAAGTATTCTGGGAAAATGGAGAATAGTATGAATATGGAGACAGGGGAGGTGTTAAGGGGCTCCCCCTTTTAGCAGGCTGGTTAGTTTTATAGGTATTTAAGTATTTTGGGAGGATAACCCAAGTCCATAAAAGGTAAGAAAACTGGACAGTAGAAAGCTAAAGTAACAACACCGGTGAATAACTATTTATTTGCTTATTGCTATTCGTGACAGGGTAAGTGTGAGTGGATTGGAACCCCCCTTTTTCAGTGGAGGCCTGGTGGAAAAAAGCTCCACAAGACAGAGAGAAAGTAATAAATACACAGTGTGATGAACTATTTGAACATACATTAATAAGGGGAAAAAACAATGACTGAGCATACAATAATGTGAAAAAAACATTAAGAAAATACATATGAATAGTCTGCATACAAAAATATTACAATAAAGATGCAGACAATGCAGGGATATAAAAATCATTCAAAATGTAGGTCAGAATGACTGCTCAGACAAAGTTCAGACCAGCAGTGTTTTATAGTAGGAAGACAGTGGTAAAATGAACTTTCATAGCAATGTAAAGTAAAGGGGAATATGGAACAGTGTATGTAGGCAAGCACACATAAAATATATGATAATACAGAAGATTCCAACCCGGAAAAACACAACTGACAAACTTCAAGAATTACATTACATACCATGTAGAAGCAGTTGGGGAGACAGCAACGACAAGACTCAAAATTCCAAAAAGCTTTTAATAAAATACAAGTTAAGCGTATTTGTTTCTCCAAATAAGAAACATCTTCAGAACCTGCATCTGAAGAAGTTTCTTATTTGGAGAAACGAAAACGCTTAACTTGTATTTTATTAAAGGCTTTTTGGAATTTTGAGCCTTGTTGTTGTCTCCCTAACTGCTTCTACATTGTGTGTAGTTCTTAATACAGAAAACTACTGGCCAAATAATTATTTTAGAGCAGAATGGTATAGAGTAGATAAGTCGGGCGACCCCTAGGTCACTGCCACCCTCCTAAGCAACCTTTTAGTTCATTCTGAAAACTGTTAGTAGTATGCAAAGACTGGCCTGTAGCTACAATACTCACAGTACAACAGGCCTGTGTAACACGCTACATCCGCCCTTCTCACAGGAGGACATTCACAGTTACTGGCATTTAGTTGCAACAATGATACAATACAGCAAATCTATTTACAGCCCTAGGGCATGCTGTTTCAGTCTACCCTCCCCCAACACGCATCTTCCAGTCCTCCCCTGCATTTCTCTTCATCTTGGGCTCCCTATACCATGCACATTTTCTCCTTTTCTCACATTCTGCCTTACTCTTCAGCTTTTCAAGGAGCCATAACTCTCTATATTCTCTGAAGTGCGTTTTAACTTTTTTTTTCTCTTTTTACATGGCCTTTATATTCAATAATGACTTGAAAAGAAATTAAGATTAAGGAAAGAAATAAAGTGTGTTGCTGTTCAGCTTTAGTTTTTCTTGCATCCTTTTGACATACCGTTATTTAGGAAATAACTCAAATAAGCCCAGGCCCAAGAAGCCATATGTTTATAAGTGTTCTGGAATGCACTTTAGAGCAGTTACCAACCTTTTAATCCAATGGTATCCTAAACAAGAAAACATGAGTACGAAAAAAATTTCTTTTTACAAGAAACATTTTTATTAAATCATCACATATGACATAGGTGATCATACATTTATATAAATGAAAACCATGACAATTTTAATTGCAGACACTACGCATCACAACACGTTGACATAATTGTAGTTGCAAAATTTATACATTACTTGTACTCCATTCATCCTTTGTCAAAAATTACATACCGCTTTCAAATCCTGTTCTCTTTTAAACCTCATTCCTCTGAATGAATGAATTGTTCTCATAATTCCCATGTTTTCCTATGTAATTTGCTCCTACCCTTTTTTAAAGATCCCAGTTCCAGTTGTTTTACCTCTGTTACTGGGTCTACTTTATTTCATTGAAAGCTCATTTCACTGAATTCGAATTTACCCTGTTTATCTGAAATCATAGATAAACTTACTAAGCTGGGCATTAATCCCTATGTCACTCGATGGGTTGCCATCTGGCTTACTGAAAGAACCCACACTGTAAAAGTAGCAGACTCCAAATCCAGCTCCAGACAAGTGACAAGTGGAGTACCTCAGGGTTCAGTCCTGGGACCTCTCTTGTTTGGCATCTACTTCTCTGAAGTACAGTCCAACACTAAGGGACTCTGGCTAACAAAGTTCGCAGATGACTGCAAACTGAGAGCCATTACTGAATCCCCAAATGATGCCGATACTCTACAAAAGGGCCTTACAGAAACAGATGCTTGGTGCCAGAGCCATGGGCTCAAGCTCAATGCTAAGAAATTTATAGTGATCCCCTTTGGGAAAAAAACATGTACCCTTGAATTACCACATAGGTGGCAGTACACTAAACACCAAAAGTGTGATAAGAGACTTAGGGAGACAGGTGGACACTGGTCTCACCTTCAATAACCACATCGCCACAACAGTCAGGAAATCCTTCTATGTGGCCCACCTCATCACGAAGGGCTTTTCATCCAGAAAAAAGGAGGTCATGGTCCCACTGTACTCATCCCTCATTAGACCCATTACAGAATACAACACCCCATTTGGTATGTACCTCTCAAGACATCTGCAACAACTGGAAAGGCCGGAGAAATACCTCACTAAAAAAATCACAGGCCTAAAGCAGATGCCCTATGCTGACCGCCTTAGAAAACTCCAGCTATAGTCTGTCGCATATCGTCTACTCTGAGGCAATCTCTGCTTAACATACAAGGCCAGGTCAAACCCAGAGCTGTTGGACATGCTACACTTAAAAAAAAAATCCTACTCCCTCAGAGCCACACGCTCCAGGGATCTAAACCTTGTCATCACAATAAACAAAACATGTTGGAGGGATAGGTTCCTGACCCAGAGACTCCCCAGACTCTGGAATAGACTGCCCATACATGTCAAGCAGAGCACCTCTTTGGCCCTCTTCAAAAGGAACCCTGATGACTGGATGGGAGAAAGGAAATTCACCCCAGGGATCACGTCAGTCACCCCGCTAGACAGGGGTCCAGGGAAGTAAATAGTGTGGGAAGAAATAGCCAGGGGATTATTATGGCTAGGCTTGTATAGGCCCTACGGCCGATAGCCTAGTACCAACCTATGAACCCTGGCCAAATCGCTGAAAGCTCAAATTACTGAAAACTCATTTCACTGAAGTGAAGTACTGGCACTGTGTAATGTACTGTAAGGCAAGTAAAAGTATATGCCCTTTTCCCCCACTGTAGTGCGATCCTGGAGTTAGTATATATAGTTGGGGGGGTCTTGGGGGCAAAGCCCCCCAGATAGCTTAGTTTTATATTATATTTTACCAAGAGCTTCAAAACAATAATATTTTAAACCACAGACATGCATACTTACACCAATGACTAACTCTCTCCAGAAAACAATATATACCCAAACTAACTGGGGGGGCTACAACCCCAAAGTGGAGGGGGCTGTGCCCCCCCACACCCTAAAGTACAGTTGTGTACACTTACCAGAGATGCAGATGTTTGAGTGTTTTCACTGCTGAAGTCATTACATTTGGGTTATCTGCCTGCAGCTTGCCCTCAGCTGGCCTGAATATCAAAGTCGTGGATTCCTGCGTCGTATGCTGTCTCTTCTTCCATGACCTCAGGGGTATAACACATGCAGCCAACACCATTACATCAGTTTTTCTTGCCCCGGATGTCAGGTTCCCCCCAAATGGGAAGCAATTATATGTTATGTTACACCTCCAACAAAAACCAAATACACCAAGCAAGAAGGAAAGGTAGAGCCAAGCAAAGTCAGGGGGGGCTGGAGGTTGGGGAACCAGGACTGCAACAGTGAATACACTCGAACATCTACATTTATTGTAAGTATACACAACTGTACTATGTTCTTCATATTTCACTGTTGCAGTCATTACATTTGGGTAGATTCCCAAAGCTAAGTAAGGGAGGAGGAAGTTAGAAAGCATTAGGACCAGCTATTAAGCCCTGCAAAACTGCAGTGGCAAAACCAGCTCTGGATTTAGAAAAAATAGGCATGTGGGAATGCTTGCTGAAGGTATGAACAGAGCTCCAGGAAGCAGCTTCTAGGATGTCCCCTGGTAGGGACCCCTCTGAGAAAGGCTGTAGAGGTAGATGCAGCCATGGTGGAATGTGATCTTATCCCCTGTGGGGTAGGTTTTCCATGGTGCTTATAGCAGAAATTAATGCAATGGGCTATCCATTTAGAAATGGTTTGCTTTGAAATGGCCTACCCCTCTACCCCTGCAGCAAAGCCAAATAGCAGCTGTTCAGATTTCCTGAGAGACTTAGTCCTGACCAAATAAAATCCAAGTTGCCTGTGCACATCCAAAGAGTGCAGAATTCATTCTCCTTTGTTTTGTGGATTAGGAAAAAGGTAGGGAAATGAATGGACTGAGTTAGTCCTGACCAAATAAAATCCAAGTTGCCTGTGCACATCCAAAGAGTGCAGAATTCATTCTCCTTTGTTTTGTGGATTAGGAAAAAGGTAGGGAAATGAATGGACTGAGTTAGGGCGACACTAGACACCACCTTGGGCATAAAGGATTGGTCCTGAGGAAAACCCTGTCTGCATGGAAGATAATGAAGGGCTCTACTGCCATGAGGGCCTGTAATTCAGACACTTCTTGCTGAAGTGATGGCTAGAAGAAAGGCTATTTTCCAAGAAAGGGATTTCAACTGTGCAGTTGCAACTGGTTCAAATGGAGGGAGAGTGAGCTTTTCCAAAACAAAGTCAAGGTCCCAGGCTGGAGTAGGGGCTCGCCTGGGGGGGTCCTACATTTATAGCCCCTCCGAGGAATTGCTTTAACAGGGGGTGAGAGCTGAGGGGTGGTTCAGTATTATAATGCGCTGAAATTGCAAAGGCATGAATTTTAATTGACGAGAAGGATAGGCCCTTGTAGAGCATTTTTGTTAAGTACTGAAGAATATGAAGTAAACTGGGCACCGTAGTGCCCATATCCTGGGTCTGGCTCCAAGAACAGTTATCTTTTCCACTTTTCAGCATAGGATTTTCTAGTACTAGGTCACCTTGCTTCCAGAATGACATCTAGCACCTGCCTACTGAGAGATGCTATTGGAGAGCTCAAGGAATTAGCCAGGGTGCAAGGTTCAGGGTTTGAAGATGGGGATGCAGAATCTGGCCCGCCTGCTGGGACAGCAGGGAAGGTGTCTGAGGTAGGTGCCATGGATCCAGCAGTATCATACTGCACAAGAGGGGGTACTAGTGTGCTGGCGAGGCCAGTCTGGTGCAATCAGTATTGTCCTTGGTTTGTCCTGTTTGATCTTTAGCAGAACCTTCGAGAGGAAAGGCAGAGGGGGGAAAGGCATAAACTGAGAGGCTTTCCCAGGTAAAGGACAGGGCATCCACTTTCCAAGCTTTACTGTGGGGAGTCATTGTGCAGAATTTGTCCAATTGGTAGTTCTGAGGGGAGGCAAACAGGTCTATCTCTGGAGTCCCCCGTTTGTTCCTCAAGCGGTTGAATATTTTTGGTTCCAGTTTCCATTCGTGTGGGTCCATGAGATTTCTGCTTAGGTCTGCCAGTGAATTTCGCTTGCCTAGCAGGAATTGAGCTTGTAGGTGCAATTGGTAGCTCAAGGCTGTCTTCCACAGAGCCATGGCTAGTCTGCAGAGAGGGTACGCGTGGGTTCCCCCCTGCTTGTTTATTTACCACATAACTGTGGTGTTGTCTTGTCTTTACAAATAATTGTCCCGGAAGGATATGGTCTTTGAAGGCTTTCAGGGAATTCTGTACAGCTAACATTTCTTTTTGGTTGATATGCAGGTGCATCTGACATGGGTTCCATTTGTCCTGAATGCACTGCCCTGCTAAGTGAGCCTCCCATGCATAGTCTGATGCATCTGCAGTCAGGGTTTGGGCGGTAGGGGGTAGATTGAAAGGGAGCCCCTTTTTTAGGTGGCAGGCCTCTGCCCGCCAAAGGAACTCTGTCTTTATACAAGGAATGATAGGAATCATTGATTCCAGGACCTGAGAATGTTGACACCATAGGCTTTATAGACACCATTGTAGTTTCCTCATATGCTGTCTTGCAAATGGAATTAGTAGAATGCAAGAGGCCATGAACCCAAGGGCTTGCAGGATTTTCCTTGCAGATAGCTGGGCCTTTTGTGGCCAGTAGTTTGAAGTAGGCTGTCAAATAAACTTGTTTCTCTGGCGTGAGGTAAGCCATCTGGGAAGTTGTGTTCAAGCTTGCTCCCAGGAATACAATTTGTTGGCAGGGTACTAGATGAGATTTCTTTTTGTTTATGCTGTACCCCAGTGAGGTTAGAAGTTTCTTTACAAATGCCAGATGTTTTAATAGCATGTCCTGGCTTTCTGCCTGAATTAGACAATCGTCCAGGTATGGGTGTATTTCAATATTTCTCTGCCGGCAAAATGCAATGGCTGGAGATGGACACTTTGTGAATCCCCTGGGCACAGTAGATAAGGCAAAGGGAAGTGCAAAGAACTGATAGTGCATGGAGCCTACTCTGAAGCGTAGGCATTTCCTGCAAGATTTCTTTATTGGAATGTGCAGGTAAGCTTCAAGTCTAAGGTTGCCAACCAGGCATCTTTGCCTAGCACAGGAAGCAGCTGTTGAAGTGCTAGCGTTTCGAATTTTGGGATTACCAAAAAGGTGTTTAGAATAGAGAGGTCCAGTATAGGATGCCAGGAGCTGCCTTTTCTGGGTACCAGGAAAAGTCTTCAGTAAAAACCTTGTCCCCTTTCTTCTGCTGGGACAGGTTGAATAGCCCTTACTTAGAAGAAAGAGAACCTGCTGTTAAGCCTCTGCCCACTGATTTGGGGGTAGGTCTGGCCAACCGTTTGGGTTTGGTAATGAGTGGAAGTGGAATCTGTATCCTTGGAAAACTATATTTAAAACCCATTTGTCCTGGGTAATGAGTTCCCAGTTTTTTGCATGCAGGGCGATCTTTCCCCCTAAGGGAGCAGGCAGTTGGGCAGGGCTTGGAAGGGTTAAGGTTAAGTCATTGTGACATTTTTCCATAGGGGAGTGTCTTACTACTTCCAGCTCTGGAAGTGGGAGCCCCCCACTGCTTAGGCCTGTTAGTACCTTGAGACTGTAGCCTAGGTGATCTGCTCTTTTCCTAGATTTGGACTGAGAAGGCCTGGAGAGACTGGAAAGGACCAATTCTTAGAAGGCCAATGCCTACTAAATCTGGGAGGCTGTACTTGCAGGAAATCTTTAACAGTTTGCATAGATTTAGCTTTTTCCTCCATCTTTTTAAGGACTTCTTCTGCTTTGTTGCCAAACAGGCAGTCTTGCTTTAAGGGAGCATCCAGTAATTTAGCTTTAACATGATCTGGTTAAGTTTTGCTCCTTAAGCTAAGCATGCCTTCTAAGTACAGACCCAGTGACAGCAGCCTTGCAAGATGCTTCTAAAGAGTCAAAACCACAATGCAAAGTATGTTTACCAACTTGTTTAGCAGAATGCATTAAATCCTGTAATTCTTTATGTTCAGCACGGTCAGGAATCAACATAATTTTCTGTTTAAGTAGTCCCATAATATGCTGCTGACACTTTAACATATGAAACTGACAGTTTAAGGACCTAATGGCCAAAGTAGCAGAAGTTTATACCTTCTTACCCCATCTGTCCAAGACCCTGGAATCTCTATCTGAGGGGGTAGGGTTTTTGGCAGTAGTAGCCTTAATGCCTTTAAGTCCTTGGGAAATGGTCTCTGGGTCCACAATAGGATTCTTGAAGAGGAAAGTACAGTTTTGTACCTACCATAAATGTAGATGTTTGAGTGTATACCCTGCTGCAGTCATCACACTTGGGTTATCCTGCCGTCAGGCGGTCCCGCAGTCGGCCAGAATTCCAAAGTCTTGGTCCGGCATCGGTTGCTGTCGCTTCTTCCCTGACGTCAGAGCGCCAGGGGTATATCAGAGGCATCCAATGCCATTTTCTTCAGTTTTTCTTGCCCCAGATGTCAGGTGCCCCTAATAGGTAGGCAAAAATATATGTATATATATATATATGTATATATATGTGTATATATATATATATATATATATATATATATATATATATATATATATATATATAGCTATCTTGACAAAAAGTAAAACAAAACCCTTAGGCACAAGCAAATACACCACAGAGGTTGTATAGAA
The DNA here is from genome assembly GCF_019279795.1 of Protopterus annectens. Taxonomy (NCBI): domain Eukaryota; kingdom Metazoa; phylum Chordata; order Ceratodontiformes; family Protopteridae; genus Protopterus; species Protopterus annectens. The sequence continues at coordinate 1,251,297,838 of NC_056735.1, read as the reverse complement.
TAGAGATAAGTTCAGCTAGTTTTAGAGGCGATGGAGGGAGGGCAACCTGGACTGCAGCAGGGTATACACTCGAACATCTACATTTATGGTAGGTACAAAACTGTACTATGTTCATCATGTTACCCTGTTGCAGTCATCACACTTGGGTAGAATCCCAAAGCTAAGGATGGGTGGAGGAGTCAAACAGGGTTAGAGGGGGCTAGAAGGCCCTGCAAAACTGCAGTGGCGAAGCTCGCCCTGGTCTTAGAGTAAAGTGGTAAGTGATAATGTTTGGTGAAGGTGTGTACTGAACTCCAAGTTGCAGTTTCCAGAATATCCTTGGTTGGTACCCCCCTGAGGAAGGCTGTAGATGTAGCTGCTGCCCTGGTAGAGTGGGGCCTTATGGTAGCAGGAACTGGTTTTCCATGGTGGGTGTAGCAAAAACGTATGCAATGTCCTATCCATTTGGAAATGGTTTGTTTTGAGACAGCCTTTCCTTGTGATGCTGTAGCATAGGATACAAGAAGCTGGTCAGATTTTCTGAAAACCTTAGTTTTATCCAAGTAGTAACGTAGCTGTCTGTGAATGTCCAAGGAATGCGGGAGCCTTTCTCCTTTGTTCTGTGGATTTGGAAAGAAGGTGGGTAAGTGGATGGTTTGATTTAGAGCCACACTGGATACCACCTTAGGCATAAAGGAGGGGTTAGTTCGTAGAGAAACTCTGTCTTGATGAAAAATGAGGAAAGGCTCTACTGCCATTAGTGCCTGAAGCTCTGAAACTCTTCTAGCTGAAGTGATTGCTAGCAGCAGGGCAGTCTTCCATGAAATAAACTTTAGGTCAGCTGAGAAAGCTGGTTCAAAAGGTGGTAGCGTGAGTTTTTCCAGAACAAAATTGAGGTCCCAAGTAGGTGTTGGTGCTCTCCTGGGAGGCCTAATGTTCTTGGCCCCTCTGAGAAACTGCCTTAAGAGTGGATGTGAAAATAAGGGAGGATCCATGTTGTAGTGAGCAGAAATAGCGAGGCGTGGATTTTAACAGATGAAAAAGAAAGCCCTTTGTGTTAAATCTCAGTTAGATATTGCAGAATCTGAGGTATGTCAGGCTGAAGGGTATTTTGGCCTTTAGCTTGGTTCCAGGCGCAAAACCTTTTCCATTTGTCTGAGTAGGCTTTCCTGGTGCTGGGCCTCCCGGCCTCCAGAATAACTTCCATAACAGCTTGTGAGAGAGGAGCTGGCTGGTTGCCTAAGTGATTTGCCATGCAGCCAAGTTTAAGGTTTTGAGCTGGCTGTGTAGAATCTGATTGTCTTGCTGTATGAGCAGGTGGGTAATTTGTGGTAGAATCCATGGTGGGCAATGGGCCATATTCTTTAACAGTGGGTACCAGTGCTGGCGTGGCCAGTCTGGAGCAATGAGTATCATTCGGGGTCTCTCCATCCTGACTTTCAGAAGCACCTTTGTGAGAAGGGGTAGTGGAGGAAAGGCATATACTGTTAGCATTTTCCAACGGAATGAGAGTGTGTCCACTTTCCAAGCTTGTTGGTGAAAGGTCCTTGTGCAAAACCTTGTTAGCTGATAGTTTTGAGGGCTGGCAAAACAGGTCTATGTCTGGGAGCCCCCACTTTTGAGTTACTGCGAATACTTGTGGATCCAGTTTCCATTCGTGGGGATCCATGATGTTTCTGCTTAGGTCGTCTGCCAATATGTTCTTTTTTCCTGGCAGGAATTGAGCTTGTAATTGAACTTGGTAAGCCAGTGCTGTGTTCCAGAAGGTCATTGCTTGCCTGCATAGAGGGTAGGAGTGTGTGCCCCCTTGTTTGTTTATGTACCACATTACTGTGGTGTTGTCTGTCCTTATGATAAGGTGTCCTGGATGCAAGAGGTCCTTGAAGGCTGTCAGAGCATTTTGTACAGCTAGCATTTCTTTTTGATTGATGTGCAGATTCCTTTGATCTGCTGTCCATAAGCCTTGAACGCACCGTCCTGCCATGTGTGCCCCCCAGGCATAGTCCGATGCAGCTGTTGTCATAGTTTGCCTGGCTGGGGGTAGGGTGAAAGGCTGACCCTTGTTGAGGTGACAAGCCTGTGACCACCATAGAAACTCATGTTGAAGGCAGGGAATGAGAGTTATCATTGTTTCCAAGCTGTGACTGTGTTGAGTCCATACGCTTTTTAGGTACCATTGTAATTTCCTCATATGCAGTTTTGCAAATGGTATTAGTAGTATGCAAGATGCCATGAAGCCCAAGGCCTGCAGAATTTTTCTTGCAGGGAGTTGGGTCTTTGTTGCCATTGTTCTGAAGTATTGAGTAAATTGTAGTTGTTTGTCTGGCGTTAGATAAGCCATCTGAGCCGCTGTATTCAAGCTGGCACCCAGGAATGTCAGTTTGTGAGGGCACTAGTTTTGATTTCTGTTCGTTTACTGTGTACCCTAGGCAACTTAGAAGATGTCTTACAAAAGCCAGGTGTTGTAAGAGAATGTCCTTGCTTTCTGCTTGTATGAGACAGTCATCCAGGTATGGGTATATTTGAATTCCCCTTTGTCTGCAGTATGCAATTACTGGTGCCAGGCATTTTGTGAAGACCCTGGGCACAGTAGATAAGCCAAAGGGCAGTGCAGAGAATTGGTAATGGGTTGAACCTGCAATGAAACAGAGGTATCTTCTGCAATTTTGTCTGATACGGACATGCAGGTATGCCTCCTTAAGGTCCAACATTACTAGCCAAGCTTTCTTGCCCAACAAGGGAAGAGGCTGCTGTAGTGTTAGCATCTTGAATTTGAGTACTTGCAAGAAAGTGTTTAAAATTGAAAGGTCCAGAATGGGTCTCCAAGCATTGTCCTTTCTGGGGACTAGAAAGAGCCTTGAGTAAAATCATTGGCCTTGCTCCTGTGTAGGTACCAGTTGGATGGCTTTCATGTCCATGAGAGCTGTAATTTGTTTTTGTGCCTCTGCCCATTGATTTTGTGGCAGGGTTGGCATTCCATTTATCCTTGGCAAGCTGTGGAAATGGAATCTATATCCGTGTGAGATAATGTCTAGGACCCATTTGTCCTTTGTGACGATGCGCCAGTTGTCTGCAAAAAGTGTTAATTTTCCTCCTAAGGGAGCTGCCAAGAGGGTTTTGCTTGGCAGTTTGATGTTTAAGTCATTGTGTTTGTCTTCTAGTGGTTTGGGACCTGTCTTCGCCTCCCTTCTGTGTTGAAGTGCCCCATTGGCAAGGTTTGTAAGGGATTTGTGCTTGTCCTCTGCCCCTTGGGCGCCTGTATTTACCCCTCTGTGGCCTGTCAGAAGCTGGAAAGGACCAATTTTTGTTGGCCAATTTCTGCTGAAGCGTGGGGGCTGTACCTGTAAGAAATCTTTGACCGTCTGCATAGATTTTGCCTTATCCTCCATTTTCTTTAAAACCTCCTCTGCTTTAACCCCAAATAAAACATCCTGCTGTAGGGGCGCATCCAGTAACTTTGCTTTAACATGATCAGGCAGAGATTGCTCCTTTAACCAAGCATGCCTACGTATCACAGACCCAGTAACAGCTGCTCTGGAGGAAGCTTCCAAGGCATCAAAACCACATTGTAAAGTATGTTTGCCCACCTGTTCAGCTGCATGCAACAGATCTTGCATTTCCTTGAGTTCAGACTGTTGAGGGAGCGTGCCCATCTTTTGTTTTATTTGAGACACAAGGAATTGCTGGTATTTAAGCATGTGAAATTGACAATTTAATGCTCTCATAGCTAGAGAAGTAGAGGTGTAAACCTTCTTCCCCCACCTGTCTAGTGCTCTGGAGTCCCTTTCCGAAGGTACAGGATTTTTAGCCATAGAAGCCTTAGCCCCTTTGGGACCCTGGGAGATTGTCTCTGGATCAGCAGCAGGGCTTTTGTAATGGAATTTGAGAGAGTCAGGCACTCTATAGTATCTATCTGGTTTGGCTGGAGCAGGAGGCAGAGGATCTGGATTTAAACTAGATTCTAAGAAAACATCATCGACTATGTCCAAAACAGGGGGGATAGCAAGAGGTCTGTGCTGGGGAAGTAAAAGAAACTCCCGGAGCCTTTTCTTTGAGTCAGAGTAGTCCTGACCTTCCCAGTGGAAATGTTCCCTCATGGTGTGTAAGGTTTCCCCAAAGGAGTAGTCCAGGGGAGAAGCTGAGGGAATTGAGTCTTCAGCATCAGAATCTTCAAAAGGGGGAAAGGAGTAATCCTGTTCCTCAGAGGAGCCTGAGGAAACAGACACCTGATCAGAGGAGGCATAATCCTCCTTGTGTCTAGGCCTTTTGTCGGGGGGGGGGGGTTGGGAACCCCTGATCAAAGAAATCAAATCTTCAGCCATTTTAAGCATCTGTTTCTTAGGCATAGGGCCTTGACCTGGAGACTGAAGTGTAGGCTTTTTTGGTTTTAGAGGAGTCTTAAGTTTAGCAGAAGATTTAATGGTGAGGGTAGTCGGTATGAAGACACCTTCAGAAACCGTCGGTTGGGCCTAAGGAAAAAGGCTGTGTCGGCCTAGAAATCTCTGCTGGGGGATCCGATGCAGCCTGGGGATCCAATTCAGCGGTAGCCAGGGGCTGCGTATGCGCCTCACTGAAAACCAGAGAACCGGCGACCGGGTCAGCCGAGGCCTCGGAGTCCGGCTTGGATCTAGGCTGCCTGTCCCTATCCTTGGTTTTTTATGCACGCCGGTAGTCGGTTGCTCCGACAGCATAGTGTAATTAAATTTTCTACCGTAGTGTTGTGCGAAATCAAAGCGACGCTTTATAGTTCGCTTATTGAACCTAGCACAAAACCGACAACCAGTGACGTCGTGGTCTGGGCCTAGGCAAGGAATACAAAAAGAATGAAAGTCCTTATGAGGTATTTGTTTCCCACAAGGAATGCAATTGTTAACTTTTTCTGACATCGGACTGAGGCAAGAAAAGGTCCCCCAATGGGGTACTTAGCTTTGAAGACTTCAGACTGAAACTCTATTCAAAAATCTCAGGTGTCGGCCAACCAGCACTTGCGAACTGCTTCTGCTTCGGGCACCGCGCAAGAAAGACTGAAGAAAATGGCGTTGGATGCCTCTGATATACCTCTGGCGCTCTGACGTCAGGGAAGAAGCGACAGCAACCGACGCCGGACCAAGACTTTGGAATTCTGGCCGACTGCAGGACCGCCTGACGGCAGGATAACCCAAGTGTGATGACTGCAGCAGGGTAACACGAACATCTTGAGAGTCAGGTACTCTGTAATACCGGTCAGGTTTTCTGGGAGCTTGAGGTAAAGTGTCTGGGGCCACGCTATATTCCAAGAAGGCATCATCCACAATGTCCAGAACAGGAGGGATAGCTAAAGGCCTGTGTTGAGGGAGGAGTAAGAATTCCCTAAGCCTCTTTGGAGTCAAGAGTAATCCTGGCTTTCCCAGTGGAAATGCTCCCCAAGAGTGTGCAAGGCTTCACCAAAAGAAAAATCATCTGGAGGGGAAGCAGAGGGAATGGAATCCTCTGCATCAGAATCCTCACAGTTGATAAGGGCAACTCCTAGTAATCAGAAGAAACAGAAATTTCAGAATCCTGATCAGAAGGAAAATCAGTTTTAGGTCTCTTAGAGGGAGAAGGCTGGCTCCCCTAATTAAAGTAATAAGGTCTTCAGCCATTCTAAGCATTTATTTTTAGGCATATGGGCCTGACCATGTGGTTTGGACGACTGTTTTCTAGGTGTGGGTCGAGTTTTAGGCCTTGATGAAGAAATGCAAGTCTGTAGGCCTGAATACACCCTCAGAAGCCGGTGCCTGCACAGTGGCTCCAGAACCATCCAAGGTAGACACATCCGCAGGTTCCATAGTCGAAGAAGCATCTCACGGCATACCAGACTCCAAATGGGTCTCAGTAGAGGCCTGAGAATCTGAAGTAGCGGTATCAGGGGCTGCAAAAGCGCCCGAGTACCAGTGAACTGGCGACTAGCTTAACAGAAGCGTCGGCAGTTTTGGACCTATGCGGTCTGTTTCTGTCTTTATCTTTACATTTTTTCGGAATATCGGTAATCGGATGGCTTACCAAAACCATTACTGGATAGTTAAGTACCAAAATAATTTGCTGCAAAAATAGACAGATGACGAGTAGTTCGGGGGTTGAATAAAGCACAAAACCGACAGCGAGGGATGTTGTAGTCTGGGCCTAAGCAAGGAATGCAGTACGATTGAAAATCTTTATGAGGTATTTGCTTTCCACGGGTAAGACAATTGTTAACTTTTACTGACATCGGTTAAGAGCAAGAAAAAGGATCCCCAACAGGGTTACTTAGCTTTTTTGAAACCTTCGGCTCTGAAACTCGAAAATGAAAATTTCAGGAGTCGGCCGACCGGCACTTGCGAACTGCTTCTGCTTTGGGCACAGCGCGGCAAGAAAGACTGATGTAATGGCATTGTCTGCATGTTTTATACCCCTGACGACCTGACGTCATGGAAGAAGAGACAGTATCTGACGTAGGAATCCAAGACTTTGATATTCAGGCCAGCTGAGGGCTACCTGCAGGCAGATATAACCCAAATGTAATGACTGCAACAGTGAAACGAAGAACATCTATATATACACTAACTCCAGGATCACACTACAGTGGGGAAAAGGGAATATACCTTTCACTTGCCTTACAGTACTCTACACAGTGCCAGTACTTCACTTCAGTGAAATGAGTTTTCAGCAATTTGGTTGTGGTGAACTGAAATTCAGTGAAATGAGTTTTCAATGAAACAAAGTAAATCCCTGTTACTATATTCACTACTTTTAGTAAAGTTGGTTTAGACTTAGATTTCCATTTTCTAATTGCTTTTTTGGTAGCCACTGTAATTAGACTCAGCAAGGCCTTACTATGTTCTAGGCAATTCCAATTCTGTATCACAGCTCAAAAAAAAAAATAAATAAAAATTTCCTTAGTTATACCAATTTGCTCATCCAGTATCTCTGACAGAGTAGCTTGCAGGGAATCTTTAAAGTCTTCCAACTCATTACAATCCCAGAAAATACATTTCCAGTTACCTATTTCTTCTCAATCACACCTCCAACATTTGCGGTCTACATGAGGAAAAATTCTTCGGAGTCTACTTGGGGTATAAAAATACCGATGGAAACCCTTCTTCCAAGCAACGATCCTAAATCTTCTACATTTTGTTGCATATTTGGGAGACATACATATATCCCCCCATTGTTTCTTTGTGAACTGCTTATCCAATCTCTCTTCCCAATCCTAACATCCTCGGACTGATTTTTATAGTTATCCCGCAATATTTTGTATGCTCTACTACTTTATCATTATTTATTTATTTACATTTGTTGACCGGGAGAGTCCAACTGGACATACGTCCGTTTTCAGAGGAGGCCCGGGGAGAAATGCTCCACATTAAGTATTATTTGCATTATACAGTTAAAAAACATAGCATTTAAATATAGACATTAATCCAGTTAAGGACGCAAGACAAGAAGAAAACAGATGTAAAACAGCTGCAGAGCATAGTACAATTTTAAAATATGGTGACATATACTAATGGTTACAAATGTAGTTGAGATTCATCAGTGAACAATTGATACAATCTGTTTTTGAGGTATAGAACAGCCTTTAGCAGTTGTTGCTACAAGAAGTTAGTATTGTGTGGTAGGTAGCTGGGAACATGAGTAGCCAAGCTTGCTAAGAGTAGGTTGTTGATAGGGGGCTGAGAGAGGTAATGGGTGGGGGGAGTGGATGGTATTAAGGGGGGGGGTGCAAGGGCATATCTGGCAAGTTTTGAAGTGTGATTTTAGTAAGAATTTAAAGTGGGTGCAAGAAGTTACAGAGGTAATTGAGGATGGGAGGGAGTTCCAGAGTTTGGCTATAGTGCAGGAGAATAATGCTTCTCCAGCAGAGTTAATGGCTCTTGTGACCTGTAGGAGGTTTTGTGGCTGGATCTTAGTGGTCTCGTGGTTATGTAGGGTTGGAATAGATTCTGGAGGGATGGGACTTTTAGTGGTTGGTTTATTAGCTTGTGGGCGAGTGCGAGTTGGTACCATTGAAGGAGGTGGGGGAGCTCTAGCCAGCCCAGTTCTGCTAGTGAGAGACAGTGGTGAGTACGGTAGGAAGCACCTGTGGCGAATTTGGCGATTTTGTTGTAGCAGGTTTCGAGCTTATTTAGATTGCATTGTCTAAGGTTAGTAAATATTGGAGAGGCGTAGAGTAGAGTAGAGATAAGATGAGAATTTGCTACCGAAATTTTAGCTGCTTTGGTAAGTAGTTGCTGATTTCTATATAATGCTCCTAGTTTTTTGTGCACTTTAATGGTCATGGAAATGTGAATGTCAAAGTTCAGTTTATTGTCTATTTCTACTCCTAGTAATTTGGTGTGTTCTGTAGGATGGATGGTGGTGTTGTCTTTTGCTGTGATGTTGAAGTGAGAGCTGTCTAGGGTAAGTTTGGTGGGTTGGAAGATTAGTAATTTTGTTTTGTTTGGGTTGAGTATTAGTTGGGCATCAGATAACCAAGTTTCAATAGAAGAAAATGCTTCCTGTGTGACTTTTTGCAGTTCTAGTAGGGAGTGGGCTGTGCAAATCATGGTTGAGTCATCTGTGTATTGTATGGGTGTGCCATGCGTTGTGGCTGAGGCTAGATTATTGGTGAAAATAGAGAAGAGTAGGGGTCCCAGGATGGACCCTTGGGGAACTCCTATGGAGACTGGTAGTTGGGGGGATAGGTTGTCCTGCCAAACAACTGCTTGTTGGCAGTCGGATAGGTAACTCTGAAACCAGTTGATGACTGGTTGAGAGAAAGCTAGGTTATTGAGAAGAGAGATGAGTTGTTTGCGTGGGTCCATGTCGAAAGCTTTAGAGAGGTCTAGCAAGGTAGCTGAGGAGAGATAACCTACATTTTTATTTTGTAGGATAGTGTTAGAGAAAGAGAGTAAGGCGGTGGTGGTGCTATGGTTAGGTCGGAAACCGTGTTGTGTGTTGGAGAGGAGGTTGTTACCAAGGAGGTGATCTGAGACTTGAGAATGAATGCATCTCTCTAGTATTTTGGAGAGTGGCGAGAGAATAGCTATGGGGCGGTAACTGGTTAGATCTGTGGAGGGGCCTCCTTTGTGTAGGGGAATTATGTGTGAGACTTTCCATAGTGTAGGAACATAACTTTCTGAGATATGTTAATCAAGAGTGATACGGGGTAGGCTAGAGCGTCAGCTGCAAGTTGAATGTATTCACCTGGGAGGTTGTCTGCTGCTAATCTGGTGGTTTTAAGTTTAGTTAGTAGTTTTATTTTGGAGGTAGGAATAGGAGAGAAAGAGAAACTAGTTGGGAAATTGTTAGTTCTAGTTGATGGTGTGGGTTTATGGGGGGGTTGTGTTGTCTAGCTAGTGATAGTACAGTTTGTATGAAGTGATTGTTGAAAGAGGTAGCAATATTTTCGGAGAAGTGAGTTAAGTTAGGAGTGGGTGTACTTTACCTGGGTGGAGGATGGAGTTTATTGAGGACCAGAATTGTTTGGGGTTATGTTGGGAGGAGGTAAGGACAGACTGGTAGTATTAGATTTTGTCCTGTTTTATAAGTTTTTTGATTCTATTGTGTAGTTCTAGGAATTTTTGCCTAGTAGAGGGGGTTTTGGTCTTGTGCCAGTTGTCCCACGCTTTATCCCCGTTTTTCATTTCAGACCATGTTGTTTTGTAGCCATGGGCGTTGTTGGGCTCTAGTTCGGGAACACCTTATGGGGGCGTGGTAATTAAGGATGCTTAGGAATGTTTTATTAAGTAGTCAACTGCGTCATCTAGTTTGAGGTATTTTAGAGGTTGCCAGTTACAGTCTTTTAGGGATGAGCTGAATGGGAGGGTTGAAGTTATTTTTTTATTTTTTTTTTGCGTATTTGACGGTAGATGATTGGTTTTGCTTTATAAAGGTGTTTTCTTAGTAAGAAGGTTGAGGAGTGATCACTGAGGCTGTCAGATAAGCAGCCTGCTACATATAAACTACCAGCCAACACAATGTAACACCAGAAACTTGTAAATAATAAACCGGCTCAGCTCCCCAGACACTGCAAACTATAATAGACCAAAAGAGCGAAAAAACACATAATAATTCTATACATATGAACAGATAACTTAGCGCTTTCACTCACATACATAGTCAGGCATCATCAGAGTAAAAGAGCCCTTCATCTTTGTTACATTTAAAGCTATTAGTTACAGACACACCCCTCTAGGCAACCAAAAAGCAATTTATAAATTAAAGTCACAGTAAAACATCACTCCTATACTTGTTGGAAAGCACAGTTACTTATAACTAGAAAAAATGTTGTTCAACTTAAAACACAAACATTTTAAAAAATCTGTATATAGACATGTTTGTATAAAAGTAGTAAATAAAAATAGTACATAAAAAATAATAATATAATATTAACATTCTTCAAACAAATGTAGATTTGTACTTTAAAATGCTAGAAAATGAAATGTGATCATTAATGCCTGGAGGTCTAGGTGCATCCAGCCTCAACTGCCAGATGCACTCCCTCATCTCAAGTAAAACTTTTAAGTCACCTCCTTTGTCATTAAATGGAATTCTGTCTATAACAAAAAACAGAAATCTCTTAAAATTAGGGCAACTCAGACTATGCATATACAAGGCTTTGTTAGTTCTTTTGTTCCTGATGTCTCTTAGGTGTTCCAGGATTCTGAGCCTTAAAGGACCACTACGTGCTTCTCTATATGATTCCTCATTTCCTTCATCTCTTTCTCCCCTATCTTTTGACACTAGCATCATGTAATACTAGTACTGCCCAAAAAAAAAAAAACGATTTTACTGTTTCCCTCAGTCCCCTTGCCTGCAGCTTCGTTACTGGCTTCCATTTTCCTGCTTGCAAACTGTCTCGCTGCTCCGTTTACAATGTGTGGGCGCTGTAATGCATTAGTAATAACGCCCAGGGTTTACTTTCTTTTTTTTTTAAGGGAACGCTCAAGGACAGCCCTTTTCAGTCCTCACGCCTAAAATAACGCCCATTCTAATTAAATATTCAAGAGTTCCTTTGAACTCCTCCTGCACCTGTAATAAAAATGCCGTGCAACAGCAGGAACTATTAGTTTATCTCAAGTTGCTGGCACCATCTGTTTTGTTGACAGACTATAGCCTGCAACTGTGGATTTAGGTTTGCTGCTGGAAATGGATTGCTTTTCTTCATTTCAGGTATGTTGAAACAACAGCCTTCAAAGCTGTTGCTGCTTACATGTGTTCAATCATTTTTTCTAAGAGTTGTTAGCATTAGTTGCTGCTTATTTATGTTAAAAACTAAAGCAGAGAGGTAATGTTTAAGAAAAGTACCTTGCACTCTGTTCTGCGATGCTTTGGGCGTAACCACTCTTTCCTTTATTCTTTTGATTTCTTGTTCATTTTTAATGACCTTTTGGAATTGGATGATAAATTATTTTATCATCTTAAAACATAAGCAATGTTGCTTTTTGATTAGTTCTGATAAAGACGGTATCCGGAAATTCTGAAAAATAAAAGCGGTTGTTTTGTTGACACCAGGCTGAAGCAGAGAGTTAAACAGGTACAAAAGCAGTGCAGCTTTCTTTAACTTAATGTACTGACTTCCTTTATGTTTATTTTTTATAATCTATGTTGTGTGCGCTCGTTTGTTTGCGTCTTTCGGCTTATCCCGGTTAGGGGTCGCCACAGCAGAACTCTGGTCCACTAATGATTAGTAGTGGATTTTTACATGCCTAGTTACCAGCTCTGCCGCAACCTTCAACGAAGGCACACACCATTCACGCGTGCCTTCACACAGAAGACGCTCTAGCTAAGAATCGAACGGGACAACGTCTTGCGATGAGGCGACAACGCTACTGCAGCACCACCACTGAGTTAAATATACAGAGATGGTTAGATGAGTATATTTAAGATGGGAGTAGGAGAAAGAGCTAAAGAGATAAAATATAACCAAGCGGTTCTCCAGTTCATTTCTGTGATGCATGCCTTCCCTGTATTTGTCTGGGTTTTCTCAAGGTGCTCCATTTCCTCCCACATTCTACAGACATGGAGTATGTGGACCGGACACTCTAAATTGTCTGTAGGTATGAGTGTGTATGTGTGAGTGTGTTATGGAATAGCAACCATGGCAGGGTTAGCCACCTGATGGTGTGAAAATTGGCTCTATATGATTGTCACTGTTGAAGTGACACCCCAACCCTGAGAACTCCGAGAACACATGGTCACAACATAAGGCTGTATGACAGGGACCTGTTTGAAAATGTCATTTTCCCATCCAGACAGATTATACAAGTGGTTGGAAAGTCTGCAGATTAAAACTGGTGTTGATGGAATTGTTCTTATGGCCTTGCAAACAGACTTTCATTCAGTGGTATAAACTATGTTTACTACTACACTGAAGCAAAGTTGTAACCTGAATAAGTTATTTTTACATCCTTTAAACTAAAATCAGATAAATAAATTTTGTTATTTATCACTAGACTGCAGTTTTTTTTTTTTCTAATGAACCCCAGGTATCAGTGACATGACTAAATGCTTTCTTCATCCTTATATCCCTTACTGAACAAAAAAAAAATTACATGGTTTACTGTAGAACTTGCTCATCTTTGTTGCATTGTTTTTCACTGTTGTATGTAAAAGCTGTTAAGGCTGTCTCCTATATTATAATGCATTGTATAATGTTTCTGTTTTGTACTGTACTGTATTATATTGTTTGTATTTCTCTTGGAGCTTTTCTCCCCAGGCCTCCGCTGAAAATGGACTTGTGTCCAGTCGGACTTTCCTGGTAAACAAATGTAAAATTAAAAAAAAAAAAAAAAAACATGTGCAGAGGTAGTAGGAAGGGGCAGTGGCTGGCTAGATTTTCTACATAAGGTCTGATAGTAGCATGTAGTAGGTAGTTGAAGGCTCCGTTGCAGATTATATGATTCCACAGTGGCAAGTGTTTCTGCTTTTACCTTATTGTCTGGATTATAATTTAAAAACACTTAACAAGCTGCAGCCTTGGATGATGAGGAAATGAGTTTCAAAGATTAGTAACACACACACAAAAAAAGCAACATCAGTGCGGTGGTGGTGCTGCGATGGCGTTGTCACTTCACAGCGGGACGTTGTCCGTTCGATACCCTTTAGAAATGAGAGCACAGTCCTGACAGATTAACCATTTACAGGCTACCTGTGTCCATTAAAGAAATGGGTGCCAAATGAGGGATGCATTTCCGGTTTCCCATCCAATTGTCCTAGTTGCACTTGAATTTCAGTTAGGGAGGAATTTTCCTTCACATGGATGCGAAGCCTGTTGCATAAACTGGGTACTCTCTGGGATACATATCTATCACTCTAGCAGGTCTTATTTATATCATAGGCAAGGTATAATTCTTTAGAATGGGTAAGTCTTGTAGTGTTTGTTTTGTGGATATGCAGGAGGTCCATCAAAGTGGGGTTTGCCAATGCCCTGTATGCCAGCCATAGATCTCCCCTCAAAAGCTTGTAGGACAGAGAATACAAGGGTAGGGGCTTGAGTTGGTCAGCATAGGACATATTAATTATGCCCTTTAATTCTTTTATTGAGCTACTTATGTGGACATTCCAGCTGTTGAATATGCCTAGTTAGGCATATACCAAAAGGGGCTTTGTACTCATTGAATGGTCTGATTAATGCCAAATACAGTGGAACAATATCTGCATTAGACTTAGGTGCCATACCTTTGTTTATAAGTTGCACAACATAGAATGATTCCCCTCACCACCGTAGACATGTGATGATCAAGGAGTAGATTACTATCTGTGTCCCAAAGTCCCTGACTGCTGGGTCAACTCTTAAGTGGTGTGTTGTCAATTTGATAGGTACCCGAGATGGACAACTTCCCAGAAGGTACTAATTATGCATTTCTTGGCATTAAGTTTTAGTCCATGGCTCGGACATCAGCTGTTTCTCTCTCTCAGCCCCTTCTGGAGAACATTTTGTCAGTGTGAGATTCAATGACAGCTCCTAATTTGCAATCATCTTGAAAATGTTTTCAGCCAGAGACCACTGACATTGGCTGTGATTTGTGAGAATTAAATGTCAAAAAGGAGCGGTCCAACAAATGATCCCTGTTGCACTCCACTTGTGACTGGGCTCTTTGTAGAGGTCGACTCTCACTTCTAACTTCCTGGGTCCTGTCTGTGAGCCACTTTGCTATCCAGCAACTGACATCTGGGTTTGTACCTAACCTCTTGAGTTTGTCAACAGGGCTCTAGTGGGATATTGTCTAAAGCCTTGGCCAGGTCAAGGCAGGCAGTCTGCATGATTTTTCCCTCATCTGTTACTTTGGTGACCTTGTCAAAGAAGTCCACGAGGTTGAGTAGGCATGATCTGCCATTGACAAAACCAAAATGTGTTGGGTTCAGTGTCTGGACTTTTTATATATATATATCTACTGATCATCTCCATGATAATTCTTTCCATGACATTAGATATAATACTAGTGAGACTTGGGGGTGTCTGTAGTTTCCATGGTCTGTAGATGGCCCACCTTTGTGCAGAGGGATGACTGATGCCTTTTTCCATTCATGAGGCATGAAGCCTGTTTGGAGGCTACAGTTAATATAGCAATTCCAGAGGCCATGATGGTCCTGTTTCATGCTATTTAGAAGGCATTGAGGGATATTGTCTGTGCCCATTAATGCAGTGTTCTTGGTCTTAGAGAGAATATTTAAGGACCTGTTCCCTAGTCATAGTAGAGGGAGTTAGATTTGTTAATTTTCATGAGGGAAGGTTGAGGTAGAGAGACTATTAAAATAGGAGCAGAATTTATCAGCCTGGAGGTTTGCTATATCTTCTGGCTCAGTATAGGTGGTTCCATTTACAATGAGCTCTGCACAGAATTGTGTATTGCCTTTGAGGTTGCAGACATAGCTAAAGAATGCTTGGTGGTGGTTGATGAACTGGGATGCCAAATTTGCCTTTGGTATACTTTTTTGTCCTGTAAGTTGTTTGTTTATTTTGAGAGTGCTTTTATCCTGCTGGGTGCTGTAACTCTTAACTTTTGCCATAATTTTCTTCCTCCTGTTATACACTTCAGTTGACTTTATGATTCAACCTTGCTTGTATAGTGTTTTTGTCAACAGTTCTGCACAAGCAGAAGTACAAGTCGGCTTTATAGCGGCTTGAAATTTTGCAAGGTTCTCACTTGATAGCAGGAGGTTAATCTTAGAATAGTTCCTGGATAGTCCATGTTTAGCTGAGAATTTGAGGTTTTATTTTTACTTCAAAGTAGACCATTTTTTGGTGTGACCTTACTGGGGAAGGCATTACAGTGGGTGGTGTGCAGCAGTCTCCCATATTAGTAAGGACCAGATCCAGTACGGTTGCAACACCGGTTTGTGTATTGACTGTCTGTTCCAGTGAGTTTTTGTTTGCAAAATCCAGGAATCTCTGCATGTACATTTGCAGTTATATAGGATTCTTAGTTAATAGCAGGGTAATTGATCACCTATAAAATATAGTATTGAGTTGTATGGTTAGTGTTTCTAATAAGTTTAAATACATAGTAATTTTTTTCAGGATCATAGAGGGGTACCTATAGCTTCTAAGAAAGTGATATTGTATTTTACCTAAGTTGACTTGAACATGGAGCAGCTCAAGTGCACTGTCCTGTTTTATGTAATAGAGACACCTCCATCTTTACTCCCGTTCTGTAAAGGAGCTGGCCTAAATGTGTTCCGGGCATTATAACGATGCACTATTGGTGTTCTCTCCATGGCTTTCAACCATGTTTCAGTGACTGCACATATATCGGCATTCTCTAGGATAAAGAGCTTCTAGGCAGTGGCGTTTTTTGTTTAGACTCTGAGAAATGAGTAATAATAACTTTAGATTTTCTTGGGTTTGAATTGCTATGTTGCAAGTACTTTCTGTTTGGCATTGCCTAAAAAAAGCACTATGGGGGAAGACAATGTTTTACCTAATATTCGAAAGCATAGAGGGGAGAGGTACATACAGTCCCTGTTAAAGCAGCATGGCCTGTTGACCATCTCCTTACATGCTGACAAATATTGCCCCCCCCCCAGAATGACACCAGAAACTATGCCACTTATTGAAGTCCATCCTCATTTGTTCGTATTGTGTCATCATCCTTGGAGAAAGTAAAATGCTGCTCAATGCTAGGCTCATAGCATCCTGAGACACATATTGCAAGAGTTGTATGGTGTCTCTGTCCCTATATTTTAAGGAGGTACATCACAGGTCAGTTACTCCCACATGGACTATGACTTAGTCACATTGGTAATTATAGTCCAGTGACCTGAGTACATGCATAATTGTGGAGGATACTAGCCCTAGATAAGCAACTGACTGTAACTTTCTCCTTACTAAGGGTGGTGACGGGGGGCATTAGTGTGTTTCAAGATGGAGTCTCCAATTAGTAGAATGTTAGATTGTATGGTAACCTGCCTTATGGACTTAGAGCTACATGTCATGGAGCCTCTACCTCAATGTGTTGATGTGGGTGTTTTTTTGAGAGTGCATTTGGGACTGCTGAGGGCATTTCTTATGTGTACTTCATTTAGGAGGTCTTTGTAGTTTAGGAAGGTTACATGCATTTGGCTCAGCATATCTGGGTGTATTTGTCTGCTTTGAATTGTGCATTCTTGAGGTATTTCTTACCCCTTGTTCCCAGTTTGAATTGGCAGTTTGAGGCACATGTAAGGAAAGGAGTAATTGCTAGTCTGATGTTACAACATGGTACTGATATCACATGTGATCACTATTAATTCCATTATGTTAACATGCAAGCTCTCCTCAGGTAACAAGAAACTGATAATGCCTCACATCTGCATCTGCTGAATGCAGCTAAGTTTTCTTGGCAGGTGGAATAGAGTTTGCACTGTTATGGGTGTAACTTTGGTGTGAGCTACTTTCTGGTCACTTGTTCATGCTTTGATGCAACTGTTTTGTGACAGAAGCACCATGTGCATATTAATGTGCATCTTCAGTGCAAAAACTGGTTTTGCCTGTGATTCTTCTCCTACCTCATCTGTAAATGGTAAGCTGTTCTTTGTAACATAGGGTTCCCATGCATATGCATAACACCTTTGTCTTAATCTTCTGCTGCTGAACAGTCCATTGAACTTGCACTGAGGAGTCGTGGTGTCTGCATAACTAATGCATCACCTCAGCATGATACCTGGTATCTCTGCTTGACTCCTCCAGTACTGAAAGCCATATTCATTGTTATTCATCAGGTTTCAAATGTTCTACACTTCTAGATGCTAAGATACATCAAAGGTGTCTACTCTGCATAATTCATTGTTCCTTAGGTTTTGGGAAACTATGAGAATATTTGTCAATTGCTGATACCATGTTTTATTTTTTTTTTATTTTTTTAATTTTGCAGGCTTGCTTCTACTTAGATGTTATAGGTCAGTAGCAGTTAAATCCTAACGCTTTACACCATTTTCTTGTTATACAGCCATAGCCCATTCCCTGTGATCTGGATGTTTGTGTTTATTCCTTCTAAGTGTTGCCATCCCAATTTCTCTGCTGTTCCTGTGCTAAATGGCCTTCATCTGTCTCTCTCTCTCTCTCTCTTTGTGTGTGTGTGTGTGTGTGAGTGAGTGTGTGTGTGTGTGTGTGTGTGTGTGTGTGTGTGTGTGTGTGTGTGTGTGTGTGTGTGTGTGTGTGTGTGTGTGTGTGTGTGTATGTATGTATGTGTGTGTATGTATGTATGTATGTGTGTGTGTGTGTGTGTGTGTGTGTGTGTATATATATATATATATATATATATATATATATATATATAAATGGTTGTGTGTGTGTGTAGTATATATTGTGTGTGTGTATGTATGTATGTATGTATATATATATATGTATATATATATATATATATATATGTATGTATATATATATATATATATATATATATATATATATGTATGTATATATATATATATATATATATATATATATATATATATATATATAAATTCATCATCATCTTTCAGCTGTTCCCATTAGGGGTCACCAGAGCGCATCAACTATTTCCATTTCTTCCTGTCCTCTGCACCTTGCTCTGTCACACCAACCACGTGCATGTCCTCTCTCATCCACATCCATAAACCTTGTCTTAGTCCTTCCTCTTTTCCTGTTACCTGATAGCTTCATCCTTAGCAACTTTTCCCCCAATATACTCATCATCCCTCCACAGCACATGTCCAAACCAACGTAATCTTGCCTCTCTGGTTTTGTCTCCAAACCTTCCAAACTGGGCTGACCCTCGAATATACTTATTCCTAATCCTGTCCACCCTCATCACACCCAGTGCAAATCTTAACATCTTTAACTCTGCCACATCCAGCTCTAACTCCTGCCTTTTTGTCAATGCCACAGTCTCCAACCCATACAACATAGCTGGTCTCACTACCCTCTTGTAGACCTTCCCTTTCACTCTTACTGGTACTCGTCTGTCACAAATCACTCCTGATAATCTTCTCCACCCACTCCATCCTGCCTGTACTCTCTTCTTCACCTCTCTTCCACACTCACCATTACTCTGAACTATTGATCCCAATTAATTAAACTCCTCCACCTTTACCAACTCTACTCCCTGCATCCTCACGATTCCTCTACCCTCCCTCACATTCACACACATATATTCTTTCTTACTCCTGCTAACCTTCATTCCTCTTCTCTCTAGACCATAACTCCATCTCAACAGTCTCCTCCACCTGTTCCCTACTCTCACTACAGATCACAATCTCATCTTCTAACATCATAGTCCATGGGGACTTGGTGTAATATTTGTGTGCATGTGTGATTTTTTACACACATATATATATATATATATATATATATATATATAAAATGTTGGTGTGTGTGTGTGTGTGTGTATGTATATATATGTATATATGTGTGTGTGTGTATATATATATATATATATATATATATATATATATATATATATATATATATATATAATGTGCATATGTATGTTGAAAAATGAAAAAGTCCTAATGCTCACTGCTGATTCAGAAACGCAAAGCTTATTGCAGTTATTCCCTTTTGGTAAACCACGATCACGGAAGAATAATTAAGTTTAAATCTCTAATTTTCAGCCAACTAAGGATTGTAAAGCTGCTTTTTCTTGACCTTCTGCAAGCATTCAGCAGATACATTTTAGATTAATTGCTATCTAAATCATAATTTCAGTTCTTAATCATTGATTATGGTGGTCATTGATGGGGGATTACCTGTTCCTCAACATTGCTTTTAACAGCATTACCCTGTCTAAAATGTATCTGCTTGGAGCCACTAAAGTTCATGCTGTTGTTCTCAGATATGAAAATGGAGACCTTGCCCTTAGTGGCAAAATGTGATGATTGCAAACTGGGTGACAAGTACTTCATACGCAAAGCTTTCATGATTCCAAGAGTATAGTCCATTTTTATAGTTATAATATAATTTTATTGTCAGTCAATGTAGCATCGTGGTACTTTTGCAAAAGTGACAAATTATAGTTACAAAATAGTCAGGTCATACATAAAGACATTAATAATCTATGGAAAGTACTCACTAACATATTTTAAGATTTCCTTAGAGTGAGATATTATAGCAATAACCCACACCTGGGTGTGGGTAATGCTGGATTTACCCACGGTTGGTGTGGTTTGTCACAAGGGCGAAGCCAGAGTGGCCAAAAGTACAGTTTTGTACCTACCATAAATGTAGATGTTCGAGTGCTAATACAGCTGCAGTCATAACAGATGGGTTCTCCTGCCGTCAGGCGGGTCCTCGGTCGGCCGAATTCCAAAGTCTAGGTCCGTCGTCGCTTCTTCCCTGACGTCAGTGCGACAGGGGTATAAAAGAACCAGCCAACGCCATTTTCTTCAGTTTTTCTTGCCCCAGATGTCAGGTGCCCCCAGAAGGAAGGCAATACATAAATGTGTGTAATAAAGCAATGCCATATAATCAAAATACAGTAATTGCAAGCAAATACACCATAAATGAATACCCCAATCAGGTTGTATGAGGAGGTGTTAGCCAATAGGCCTGTCCCAAGAGGGGAAGGAGGGAGGGAAACCTGGACTGCAGCTGTATTAGCACTCGAACATCTACATTTATGGTAGGTACAAAACTGTACTATGTTCATCGTGCATACAGCTGCAGTCATAACAGATGGGTAGAATCCCAAAGCTAAGAAAGGGGTGGTAGGCACTAGGTGGAACTAGGAGGAGCCAGGATGCCCTGCAAGACTGCAGTGGCAAAGCCTGCTCTAGTTTTGGAGTATAATGGTAGGTGGTAGTGCTTGGAGAAGGTATGCACAAGGTATGCACAGAACTCCAAGTGGGTGCTTCCAAAATATCTTTGGTAGGAACTCATCTGAGGAAAGCTGCAGAGGTAGCTGTGGCCCTTGTGGAGTGAAATCTGATGCCTGCAGGTACAGTTTTGCCATGAAGAGAGTAACAAAAGCGTATGCAGTGGGCTATCCATTTTGAGATTGTCTGTTTGGAAATTGGCTTCCCTTGAGCTCCTATAGCATAGGACACAAAGAGCTGTTCGGATTTTCTGAAAGGCTTTGTTCTGTCCAAATAATAACGCAGTTGTCTGTGGATGTCCGAGGAATGTAGTAATCTCTCCCCTTTGTTTTGAGGATTAGGATAAAAGGTAGGTAAGTGTATAGCCTGATTCAAAGCTACCCTGGATACCACTTTTGGTATAAAGGACGGGTTGGTTCGTAAGGAAACTCTGTCCTGATGGAAGATGATAAAAGGCTGCACAGCCATGAGGGCTTGTAGTTCCGATACCCTATGAGCTGAGGTAATAGCCAGAAGGAAAGCTGTTTTCCAGGACAAATATTGCAAATCTGTTGAGGCAGCTGGCTCAAAAGGAGGCAAGGTCAGCTTTTCTAGAATGAAATTGAGGTCCCAAGTAGGTATTGGTTGTTTCCTTGGGGGTTTTATATTCTTAGCCCCTCTGAGGAACTGTCTTAAGAGGGGGTGAGAGAATAAAGGTGGATCAGTGTTGTATTCTGCAGAAATGGCTGAGGCATGGATTTTGATGGTGGAGAATGAAAGTCCACTGCTTAGCAGCTCAGCTAGATACTGTAATATTTGAGGTAAATTCAGTTTTCCAGGATTCTGGCCCTTTTTCTCATTCCAGGCACCAAACCGTTTCCATTTTGCGGAGTAAGCTTTTCTAGTAGACGGCCTTCTGGCCTCCAAAATGACATCCTGCACCTCCTTGGAGAGTAGGGTCTGTTGTGATGTTAAGGAATCTTCCATGCGGCCAGATTGAGTGTTTTCAGCTGACTGTGAAGAGTTTTGAAGCTGTGCTGAGTCAGAAGAAGAGGCATTAGAGGTAGGGTCCATGGTGGGGAATGCGTCAAGCTCCTCAGGAGTGGGTACCAGTGTTGTCTTGGCCAGTCTGGAGCAATGAAAATCATCTTTGGTCTGTCTCCTCTGGTTTTTAATAGAATTTGGGCAGCAGAGGAAGAGGTGGGAAGGCATAAACTGTCATTGTTGTGCAACTGAAAGAGAGAGCGTCCACTCTCCAGGCCTTTGGATGAAAAGTCCATGAGCAGAATTTTGTCAATTGGTGATTTTTGTGGGAGGCAAAGAGATCTATGTCTGGCCTTCCCCATGCTTGAATTCTCTCTGTAAAAACTTGAGAATGCAACTTCCATTTGTGTGGATCTGTCATATTTCTGCTTAGGTTGTCTGCCAGCATGTTTTCCTTGCCTGGCAAGTACTGTGCTTGAAGCTCGATTTGTAATTCCAGTGCCATGTTCCAAAGTGACATGGCCAGCCTGCATAGGGGGTATGAATGGGTTCCTCCCTGTTTGTTTATGTGCCACATTACTGTGGTGTTGTCTGACCTTATCAATAGTTGACCTGGATGCAGAAGGTCTTTGAAAGCTATAATAGCATTTATTACAGCTAGCATTTCCTTTTGATTGATGTGAAGGTGCTTTTCTTTTTGGGACCATTTGCCCTGAATGCACCGATCTGTCATGTGCGCCCCCAGGCGTAGTCCGAGGCATCTGTTGTGATGACTTGATTTGCTTGAGGCTTGCAGAATGGGAGACCTGTGTTTGTTTGGCATGCTTGAGCCCACCACAGAAATTCCTTTTCAAGACATGGAATTAGTGGTATTATTGCTTCCAAACTGTGGCTGTGTTGAGACCATAGGTTTTTCAGGTACCATTGAAGTTTCCTCATATGCAGCTTTGCACATGGGATTAGTAGGATGCAAGATGCCATGAATCCCAGAGCCTGCAGGATTTTCCTTGCAGTCAGCCTGGTGAAAGTTGCTAGTGTTCTGAAGTATTGAGTTAGTTGCCCCTGCTTCTCTGGCGTGAGGTAGGCCATCTGGGTGTTTGTGTCCAAGTTGGCACCCAGGAAAATTATTTTCTGAGAGGGTATTAGCCTTGATTTTTTTTTGTTGACTGTGTATCCCAGAGAATTCAACAACATTATTACATAAGCCAGATGTTTCAGAAGTATGTGCTTGCTGTCCGCTTGGATCAGGCAGTCGTCCAAATATGGGTATATTTGTATCCCTTGAAGTCTGCAGTAGGCAATTACTGATGCCAGGCATTTCGTGAATACTCTGGGCACAGTAGATAAGCCAAAGGGCAATGCAGAGAATTGATAATGGGTTGAACCTGCAAGAAATCTGAGGTATCTTCTGCAATTTTGTCTGATTGGGACATGCAGGCATGCCTCCTTGAGGCCCAGTGTTACCAGCCAAGACTCCTTGCCCAGCATGGGAAGAAGCTGCTGTAAAGTGAGCATCTTGAATTTTGGTACAAGTAAAAATGTGTTTAGGATGGATAGGTCCAAAATAGGTCTCCAATCTTTTCCCTTCCTTGGTACCAGGAATAGTCTGGAATAAAAACCTTGACCTTGTTCGTGAGTAGGTACCTCTTGAATAGCTTTCATGTCCATGAGATCTGAAATTTGTCTTTGTGCCTCTGCCCTTTGATTGTGTGGCAGGTTTGGCATGCCTCTCATTTTTGGAAGGGTGTGAAAATAGAATCTGTGGCCTCTGTTTATAATGTCCAGGATCCATTTGTCTTTTGTGACAATATGCCAATTTTTTGAAAATAATGCCAGTTTTCCGCCTAAGGGTGCTGCCATTTGAGCCTTGCTTGGCATGCAAAGGGGAAAGACATTGGGCTTGCTTTCTGAATGGCTGCGAACTATCCTCACCACCTCTTTGTGTAGGAGCTTGCCATTGTCTGCCTCTAAACGATCCTTGAGATTGCACTCTGCCCCTCAGGCGCCTGTATCTACCTCTTTGGGGTCTGTCCGTGGCTGGAAAGGACCAATTTTTGGAAGGCCAATTTCTACTGAAACGTGGAGGTTGTACCTGTAGAAAATCTTTCACTGTTTGCATTGATTTAGCCTTTTCCTCCATTTTCTTTAATACCTCCTCAGCTTTAACACCAAATAATACATCCTTTTGAAGTGGGGCATCTAGTAATTTAGCTTTGACATGATCTGGTAAGGTTTGTTCCTTGAGCCAGGCATGTCTACGTATCACTGATCCTGTAACAGCAGCTCTACATGAGGCCTCTAGAGCATCAAAACCACATTGCAAGGTATGTTTACCCACTTGTTCTGCACTATGCATCAAATCCTGCAACTCCTTCAAGTCTGGTTGTTCAGGGTGTGACATTTTACTTCTGAATTGTGATAACAGAAACTGTTGGTACTTTAGCATATGGAACTGGCAGTTTAATGCCCTCATGGTTAAGGTGGCCGAGGTATATACCTTTTTTCTCCACCTTTCTAAGGATCTGGAATCTCTCTCGGAAGGTAATGGATTTTTTGCTGTGGAGGCCTTAATTCCCTTGGGGCCCTGTGAGATAGTTTCTGGGTCAGCCGCATGGCTTTTGTATAAAAATTGGTGTGAGTCAGGAACCCGGTAGTACCTGTCAGGCTTGACTGGGGCTGGAGGTAAAGAATCCGGGTTAAGGCAGGCCTCCGAGTACACATCATCTAGTATGTCTAAGACAGGAGGTATAGCCAGAGGCCTGTGCTGAGGTAGCAAGAGAAAATCCCTAAGCCTTTTCTTGGAATCGGAGTACTCTTGGCCTTCCCAGTGGAAGTGTTCCTTTAAGGTATGCGAGGTTTCCCCAAATGAGTAATCCTCTGGGGGGAGACAGAGGGAATGGACTCTTATGCATCAGAATCTTCAAAAGGGGAGTAAGAATGTTCCTGTTCATCAGAGTGCTCTGATATAATGGAGGCCTGGTCAGAGGAGGGGGATTCTTCCTCCACTCTGGGCCTTTTGTCTGGGGGGGGTTGAGAACCCCTGATAAGAGTAATTAAATCCTCAGCCATTTTAAGCATATGTTTTTTAGGCATGGGGCCTGCAGAAGGGCCCTGTGTAGCTTGTCTCTTAGAATGCATGGCTGCTTTAGACTTCGTGAAAGCCTTGATGGAAAAAGAACAGGAAGGTCTGAAGACACCTTGAGAGGAGGCAGACCTGTCTACATTTTGAGATTCACCACCAAGAGTGGCTTCGGTATCTGTAGTCGGGGTGTGGGCCGAGGAGCCTGCGACCACGGGCACAGAAGACACCGCCAATGAAGTGTCGTCGGTAGTCAGGGGCTGCGTAGGCGCCTCGCTGAGAACCGGACCACCTGTAGTCGGCTTTGGCGTGGTGTCGGTAGAGGCCACGGACCTCGTGTGTCGGTCCTTATCTTTGCGTTTTTTAGACAAAACTGGAGTCGGAGTATCCAACGACATAATATAGTTAAATTTTTTACCAAAATAATGCTGGGCGAACTCTGCCCGACGCTTAATGGTGCGTTTGTTGAATGTAGCACAAAAACGACAGACCGAGACGTCGTGGTCTGGGCCTAAGCAGGGAATACAGAGGGAATGAAAATCCTTATGTGGTATTTGCTTCCCACATGAAATACAATTATTAACTTTGTCTGACATTGGTCTGAGGCAAGAAAAGTTTCCCCAACGGGGTACTTTGCTTTCAAGACGACTTCGGTTGCAAAATTTTTGTAATTTCAGGAGCTGGCCGACCGGCACTTGCGAACTGCTTCTGCTTCGGGCACCACGCGGCACGAAAGACTGAAGAAAATGGCGTCGACTGGTTCTTTTATACCCCTGTCGCACTGACGTCAGGGAAGAAGCGACGACAACCGACGCCGGACCTAGACTTTGGAATTCGGCCGACCGAGGACCCGCCTGATGGCAGGAGAACCCATCTGTTATGACTGCAGCTGTATGCACGATGAACATCAAAGACAACCGTGGGTAAATCCAGCATTACCCACACCCAGAAGTGGGTTATTGCTATTATACAATGACATTATTTAAGAAAAAAAATAATTACTTTTCTTAAATAATGGCATTGTATAATGCCTCCTTGCTGCCCTTATGCAGCTGTCTGGTATTCTGCGGCAGTTCTGATGTACTGCGCATGCGTACACTTACACAGTACATCAGAGCTGTGGGCAAAAGCAATGGAGAAAGCAAGATCTCCATTGCTTTTTACAACCTGTCTCGCTATGTTAAATGGATTTAACATAGTGAGACAGCTTTAAAAAAAAGCAACGGAGGACAGTTTTGAAAAAAGCAACGGAGAAAGCAAGATCTCCGTTGCTTTTTAAAGTGTCTCGCTATGTTAAATGGGTTTAACATAGCCAGATGCTCCGTTGCTTTTTTTAAAGTTGTCCCGCTATGTTAAACTTGTTTAACATAGCGAGACAGGTTGTAAAAGCAATGGAGATCTTGCGTTCTCCATTGCTGTAAAAAAAAAAAAAAAAAAAAGTTATACTAATGGGAAAAGTTCGGGCGACCACATCTTTTTCCATTACTATAACTCTGATTTACTACGTGCACACTGACGAATCAGTGTGCACGTTTAGGAATATTAATTGGTGGGGGTTGTTGCATAAAATACATTTTACTCTGCATTTGTCAGAGCCAATGTATTGGCAGTATTGGCGTCATGGGTCTCTGTGAAATAAGTGGTGCTGCTCCATTGTTTGCAGACCAAAATGGACTTGAAGGTCAAGTTGTTTCCTAGCTTTCTTCATATCTGCTGAACATATCCCAGTGTTTCATCTTGGTTTTATTGTCCCTAAGGTTCTAGCCTTGTTGTTTTGTGGCTTTGTGCTTGGATCCCCTTGTTCACTGTCTATATGCTACCCTTAGCAGACATCACATACAGTTGTGGACTAAGGTATCGCCCCATATGCTTACGGCATTCAGCTTCGTCTTCTGCTCCATTTCTTTGATAGTACTGCTGCATGTGATGTAAAACATGCTTACATGGTATGCTGATCTGCACTGATGACAGTTATGACCAAGCCTATTACATAATGAAGTTCTAATTGTTTATGCATCTGTAATGGTGTTAGATTATTTCTCTTGTCAAACCCAATGTGAAAGGCTCTGGCTTGTCTGTACACAATGCATGACACTGGAGTTGTAATGGACTACAGTCTTTAAGGTTCATATGTCAGATGTGGTGACATTTCTTTCCACCTAAAGAACATGTCTAGGATCAGACAACTGATTATTAAAGTTGACATGAATGCTCTTGTTCAAATAACTTGAGTTGCCTGTCTGAACTTGAAAAATACCTAAATGCCATCTGATTTCCTAAGCTAAGGCTTCAGAAAAAAAAAATTTAAACCGAACTCTTAGACCTCCAACAGCCCCAAGATTAATGAACTCAGAGCACAAGCTAGATACCCAAGCAGATTATTTCTAATGAGGACACATCCAAAATGGTTTATGTTTTAAGACACCAAACTGGCAACCAGTACAAATTACATAGTAAAAATCTGAGGCAAATTATTTTTACAGAACGACTTCAATTACAAGCTATGAATAGCCTCCTAAAAACTTCATTGTTTCAAGGCCATGAAAAACAAAGAAATCCGAAGTTTTGGTTCATTCCATTGGTTATAGATATACAACCATTTCTCATAATTCTATTCCATACTTTAGTCTGTGGTCAAGAGGTTTGTTCCAGGATCTGCAGTTACATTCTTTTCTATCCGCAGCAATGATTTTTATTTTTTTTTCGAACAATCTTGTTTTGCAGCCAAAGAAATTCTGAATATATTAACAGTACAGCAAATTGTTTGTCAGATACGAAAATTCTTAGCACACCCAATAACTGCCTCTAGCTCCATCCTACTGCATACAATTTTTTGGAGTCTCCTGTTTTTTGAAACCGTATTTGACTTTATGAGGCAGGACATAAAATTGTTTTTCAGTCCTGAGCAAGCAAATAAATCAATCCATTGTCAATACTAACTGATGCAGTGCTCATAAAAGCCTTTTACGTGATTAACCATGTCAAAGGCTTTAGAGAGGTATATAAAGAGAGCAGAGGAAAGCAGGTTATTATTTTGATTTCTATTCATACAGTCAGAGAAGGATAAAAGAGCAGTTGTAGTGCTGTGAAATGGTCTAAAGCCATGCTGGCAGTCAGCCAGTAGCTTATTTTGTAGGAGATGCTTGAGCAGCTGCTGGTGGGTACATTTCTCCATGATTTTTGCTAAAGGAGAGAGTATGGCAATGGGTCGTAAGTTACCGAGTTCAGCTGAGTTACCACCCTTATGCAATGGAATGATATGTGAAACTTTCCAAAGAGAAGGGATGGTACATTCTATAATAGTTCTGTTTATTAAGATGGAGACAGGGAAGGCTAGAGTACTAGCTGCCATTTGCAGATATTCAGCTGGGAGGAGGTCAGCTGATGGAGTACACGGTTTAAGTTTTTTGAGAAGCTTATGGACGAGTGATGTTGGCACTGGTTGTAGAGTAAATGCAGGAGGATTATTAGCTGTTGAGGGTGGTGTAGTAATGCTAGCTGGGGATAAGGTATTTGCTAGTGATTTAAATTATTCAGACAAAAATTTGTTAAATGTGTTAGCAATTTGGAAAACAGTCTCTAGTAGATGTGGCCACCAATGTGGACCCTAGGTTTGCTTTGTGGGATTTCATTACTGCTCTTATTTGCTTGTTCAGGCTAAGGAGACATTGATTCCAATTGGGCACCTGCCCTTATTAGTCTTGGACAGAATTTTTTTATCTTTGGTATAGACTTTATTTATTGCATATGTCCATCACACAGGTACACTGTTCCTTGCGGTGGATAATTTAGTTCAGTATGGTATTCCTGATTCTATGCATCTATATAATTGCTCTCATAGTGCTTTTTTGTATTTTTGGATATTGGTGCCAGTTACAACATAGGGGGAGGCATCTGTGAAGCTGTTTATAACATCCCACTGGAGGCTGTAGGCAGCTTTGGAGATGCTTGTATGTTTGATACTAGCTAGAGAGGGGATTGAGTGAGATGGTGACTTCGAAAGTGACCGCTTTGTGGCGGGATCTTAACAGAGCAGATGATACTTTAGGGATGCTACAGTGGTGACTCATGTTGGTTAATACCAAGTCAAAGATATCACCACCCCTTGTGGGGACTATCAACTAGCTGTTTCAAGGCACTGGCATGGACAAAATCAAGGTAAGCTGTGGGCATTTGTGTTCTGGCAGGAGTGGTTCTTCCAGTCTATGTTCGTAAAGTTTTTCACTCAGGATCAGGGTAAAGGGTTGAATCTTGATAGATTCAAACAGGTACAAATAAGATGAGTGAGATGTGTGGGCAGGTAGCTAACTATGATTTTACTAGTGATCTTGTCAATGGTTAACTGCACCTGGAATGTCTCGTGTGTGTCATACTAGGTGTGTGCATGTCTCTAATGTATTTTGAAAATCCACCTCCGGTGGGTTTACTGCCCAGAGTTTGGAGTCTCAAAGTATGATAGGATGAGTAACAGCGTAACGCTGCGTTGCTCTGCACATCTTTGAACCAGGATTCTGTAACTCCACAGATGTCAGCATTTTCCAGGTTTAGTAATGATTATATGTTCATAGTTTCCTAGATGTGTAATAGGCTAATGGCCCTGGAGCCTACAGAAGCCTAGGCCATAGGATTAGCCAGGCATCATGCCACCTGACCTTAGTTTCCAGTGCATCTGTCGATTAGAGTGACTGGAGTGATCCCCTAGGTGAATTTTCAATTTCACCATCGACTCATCAAGATTTTGATTGAAGAGGGCCAGTGAGGTGTTCTGTGTGACATGTATGGAAAGTGTGTTGCATAGCATGGGCAGTCTCTGGGTTATGAACCTGTCCTGCCAGCCCATTCTGTTGATTGTGGTGAATGAGGTTGAGGACTCTGGAGCGTGTGGAACAGATGGCTTGCAAATTCTATTGATGTAGCATTTCTAACATGGCTGGGTCAGATATGGCTTGATAAGGCAAGCAGAGATCACCTGTAAGTAGGAGATATGAGACAGAGAATATTTGTCCTTTACTGAGTGTGTCCATAAAGGACAAGTGCTTAAGGCCTGGGATACTCTTTTTCTGAGGTACTTTTGTGGCCTCTCCCGTTGTTGCAGGTGTCTAGTGATGTACATGCCAAATGGGGCATTGTATTCAATGATTGTACTAATGAAGGAAGAGTAGATGGAAACCATGACCTCTTTCTTCCTGGATGCAAAACCCTTAGTAATTAGATGTGCCACATAGGACTTTCTGACCACAGTGGCAGTGTGGTGGTCAAAGGAGAGATTGCTGTCAACCTGTGTTCGCAGATCTGTTATAATGCCTTGTGTGTTCAGTGGACTACCATCATTGTGGTAGCTAATGGGAACTGGGTTTTTTCCCAAAGGGAATGACAACACATTTATTGGCATTGAGCTTAAGGCCATGGATCTGACACCAGTCGTTGGTCTCAGTGAGGCCTGTCTGTTGGATGTCAAAAAGACATAATATTGATAAAGAGCACAGCCAGGAATATTGTCAGGTCCAATACAAGATGCATTTAGGAAGATTATGGGTTTATGGGAAAACTAGGTCTGAGATGGACTGGCACATAACTTTTGGGTGCAGCATCTATAATATATTCAGTTGGCTTGCTTCAGGACATAGTAGGTACCTAAAGTAGACATCAACAGCATCTAGGGTCACCCATAGCTGTTTTTCATCGCTTTGTGGAGAGGTGAAAAAAGTAAACAGAGTTGAATGACACACTCTGGTTATCTGCAGCATTCTGTGATACAAAACAAGATTGATGAAGACTAGCTGGGGCAATGGCAGCTCAGTTAGGTAAACAGAGGGGGATATTGCACTGTGCTTGCTTCAAATGAATGTAGCTGCACTGAGCTTGAGGCATCAGAACAGTGATTGCACACAAGTTGTACATCACTATTTTACGACGAGTTGGGGGAATTGTGTGATATTAATGTTAGCTTGCAAGTCTACCTTTGTGAATGTATATATGTATGTGTCTGAATGTCTTGAGTGTGTGAGCGTGTGAGTGTGTGAGTGTGTGAGATGTAATGTTGAACAATGTAGCTTGAGCTGCACTGGCACCAATCCTGTTTAGGGATGACATGATGTCAGTGCAGTGGGCTTGCTGCAACAACTGTTGGGTGGCCTGAACTGACATCAACTGTAGCATGGGTGGCCCACAGTTGTTGCAGCACTGTTTTGTGGAGAGGTGGGCAATGCTGCATGGTTCACCAGTACATTTTCTATCATTGTGTGTTTTAGTATTGGATGTGTCAAAGAGAATGACGTAGCATGGCATGGATGAGACCAACCCTCTTAAATGGAGTGACTAAGAGGTGCCCAGAGCTGACATTACCAGCTTATGTGTAGTCTGTGTCTTGTGAATAGATGAGAAAGGCAGCATGGTTCACCAGTATATATGTTTAGCATGGGTGATGTGAAACAGACTGAAATAGCCTGGCAGGAGTGACAGGAAAGCATTTACTGGAACCCCTGGAGTCGGTGCATTCCACTTGCACTAGCTAATACTGCTAGGTGGTTTGCCTGATATCATTTGTAGAGAGTCATACAGGATATAAAAATGACATTTAAAATCACATCCGGAAAAGCAATTTTTGTCCCAGCTCTGGAACGTTTATCAAAAGTGTGATGAGTGGGTTGATTTGATAGACGGGGAAGCTCTCCGAGTTGGATCCTCTCTGTCCAGATTTTCCAAAGGTTATTTTGCTCCTTTTTACCAGTGCCATAAACTACACAAACCATCTCAGCAATAGACTAGTGTTGAGGTTTCAGAATGGATGGCACGGAACCCTGACAATCAATGGAGAGTGGAAGTCAGGATGGGTATATGTAAGGGATATTGTGTCACTTAGCTACCTGGCACTCTGGGGTTCACAGTTGTGCTTCATATGTTGTGAGATATGCATTAGAGGTGTTTATAATTCCTGAACACAGCAGTGCCTTCACTTTGTCAAATATGTTCTGATAGGTCAGGCATGTGTGTATTGAATTTCTGGAACATGAGTTTCTCACCAACCAGTTAGATTACATAGTGTTTTAAACTGTACCAGGAAGCTAGAAAGATAATGCTGTGCGATCTGCTGCAGGGAGTGGAGTTTTCCATTTAATGTGCTGCAGGATAATTCACAGTTGCATGTAAATGCCACAGTATGGTGTTAAGAAGAGTCAGTGTCAACAATTATTACTGTTTTCCCATTTGTGGACGTGCCTTTTTTGATACAACTTGCAGAAGCAGTCAGCAGGGTATTTCTAGTATGTAAACAAGTAAATTATAGTAAGATGGTACATTGGAGTAATGTCTGCACAAATATGGATGTACAATTTATTACACTACTAACTTGTGTGCAGGGTATTCTAGTATGTAAACAAGTAAATTATAGTAAGATGGTACATTGGAGTAATGTCTGCACAAATATGGATGTACAAATTATTACACTACTAACTTGTGTGCAGTCCATGTTGAAATGCAACAGTTTTGTGGCACCGGTACCACTGGAATATTAAGTTGTCTCTTCAGTTTAAAACCAGGTTTACTCTGTGGTCGTTCTATAGCCTCATCTGATACTATTGTTAGGGTTCCAAGTGATAAGCCATTGCCTGTGATTTAGGGTTCACAAGCATATGCATCACACCTCCATCTTATGTTGCTGAACAGTGAATTGCAGATACTTCGAGGAGTGGTGATGTCGCCATAATGGAGTGCTCTCTCAGCGTGATACCTGTCAGCTGAGCTGGTCCCTTCATGTACTGAAAAGCAAGCCATTGTTATTCATGTGCCTTCACAAATTATGCACTTGTTGAGACAAGTATAACTGAAAGGGGGCTCATCGACATGATTGCCCTTGATCAAAATTTATAGAAGCTCTTATTTTGTCTTTAAGCAGTGTTGAGGCCATGGGCAATTTGTACAGTATCTGGCTTGCCTGTACTTTGATGTTACAGAGCAGCTGTTCAACATCCAACGTTTTAGCTTTGCACACTTTTGTTTTTTCTGAAGCCATAGCTAATCCCTCTGGTACATATGAGTAGATGTTTATGTATAATTCATATGAGTAGATGTTTATGTATAATTCTAATAATTGCTGTCATCACATTTGTTTCATTGATGTTCATAGCTAAATGGCTTTTTAAGTTTGATACTTGCTGTAAGAAGTATATTCATATGTTTATAGAAATGCAACATACAGGTACATAAAACACGGCAGTAGTATGAAACATTGTTGGCGGTAGTGAAATTCTGGATATCGGTGAATGGAGAAACTTGTACTGACAGCTTGCAATGGACAACAGTTGACATTGAGGACTAACAGTATGCACACTGTTCACAACATTAGGAGAAGGCACTGCATAGCATGAAGGAAATAATTTAATTTGAATTAAAAAAAAAAAAAATACCCCGAATATGAGCAGACAATAGCAGTAGTACACAGAAATATAAGGAGAACTCAGTAGTATGCATAAGGGAAAACGATGCCAAGAACTGAAATTCTATGCAAGGGAAATGTCTATATTCTTGAGTTATGGTTTTTATTTTATTTTATTTTTTTTTTATTTTTCAAACATAGCCCAGTCTGTCAGTGGACAAGATGAATGGTAATCAGTGTATGTTACAGGCATTTAGAAAGGAATACTTAAAGTCCTTTATATGAAGGATGGAGAAAAAGCATTTTTGTAACATGATTTACTGTAAAAGTGCTATTCAAGATGACAGGAGTAAGAGAGATGAGGGAACATTTTTACTGGCACACCAGGCAGACAGCAAGCAAATCTGTTTGATGTGTATTGTCATGCAAAGCTGACTGAATAGCTGAACCTTGCAGGGCAGGAAATGTAGCAGGGAGTTGGTATATGGGAGGAGTAACTGAAGAAGAAACTGTGGCATATCAAAGTTAAATGCCTAAAAAAAGGCTGATATCTCAGCAAAGAGACACGATTTCTGAAAGCTTTTTTCACAGAATGTGTAACACATCAGCATGAAAAACATTTGTAAGAAGCACTGCATGACAGTGAATTATACTTTTACTGAGGCCTCTGAAAAATAGCTTGCCATCTCAGTTCTTCCATTCTAAGTGAATGGAACAGTACTGTAACAGTACAGCTATGGGCACTAAAATCTCAAATACAGTGGACCTGCAGTGTATTATGGGCTAGATTTTCTTTTAGAACAGAACTAATTCTCATCAGGATGTCTGCCCCCAGGAGGGCAGTCAGGGGTACAAACAGAATAAAATTAGTATTTACTACTTCATTGTGGTACATACAGGTTTGCAAAGAGCCAAACTGAAGGAAAAGTGAAAAAATATATATTTTTGAATTATTTTCCTGTAGTGGTCTTTTAACTTTTTATTTATTTATTTATTTAAATTTCTTGACCGGGAGTGTCCGACTGGTCCATTTTCAGCGGAGGCCCGGGGAGAAAAGCTCCACAGTTAAAATAAACAGACAGTATTTACAATGGATTACATAGTGATTAACAATTTACATAGCAATTACTTACAACATATTTACAGATGAAGAACATAGTACATCAGTAGACATCTAGAATCTTTATCTGTGAAGTGCATACCAGATATTAACAAATGTTACAAGAAGAAGAAGTTTGTGCTGTATAAGTAGTACTGGCTTATGAGCATCTGAGCTTGCTATAATCAAGGTAGTTAGTGGAGTGGAAAGAAAGGTAGTGGTTGGATGGGGTGGGTGATATTAGAGTGGGAGTTGCAAGGGCATAGCCAGCATATTTTTAGTTGTGCTTTTAGTAAAGTTTTGAAGTGGGTGCATGATGGTATGGAGGTAATTATGGGTGGGAGTGAGTTCCATAATTTGGCTATGGCGCAAGAGAATAGTGCTTCACCAGCAGAGTTATTGACTTTAGTTATCTCCAAGTGATGTTTGCTGCTGGATCTTAGTGGTCTGGTGGTGCGATAGGGTTGGAGTAGATTCTGGAGGGATGGGACATTTAGTGGATGGTTTACTAGTTTGTGGGCGAGTGAGAGTTGATACCATTGAAGGAGGTGAGGGAGTTCAAGCCAGCCCACTTCAGCAAGTGAGAGACAGTGGTGACTACGGTAGGATGCCCCTGTGGCGAATTTGGCGATTTTGTTGTAGCAGGTCTCTAGCTTGTTTAGATCACATTGCCTTAGGTTGGTATATATTGGAGAGGCATAAAAGTAGGGTGGAGATAAGGTGGGAATTTGCTAATGAAATCTTTGCTGCTTTGGTGAGAAATTGCTTATTTCAGTATAACGCTCCTAGTTTTTTGTGGACTTTTTTTATAGTCATGGATATGTGAATGTCAAATTTTAGTTTATTGTCTATTTCCACTCCTAGCAGTTTGCTATGTTCAGTTGGGTATATAGTGGTGTTGTCTTTTGCCGTGATGTTAAAGTGAGAGTTGTTTTGAGTACGTTTGGTGGGTTGGAAGATGAGTAGTTTAGTTTTGTTTGGGTTGAGTATTAATCGGGCATCGGATAACCATGTTTCAACAGAGGAAAAGGCTTCCTGTGTGACTTTTTGCAGTTTTGGTAGGGACTGGGCTGAGCAGAAGATGGTCGAGTCATCTGCGTATTGTATGAGTGTGCCATGTTTGGTGGCAGAGGCTAGATTATTGGTGTAAACCGAGAAGAGTAGGGGTCCAAGGATGGATCCTTGGGGAACCCCCTATGGAGACAGGTAGTTGGGGAGATGTGTCATTCTGCCATACAATGGATTGTTGGCGGTCAGACAGGTAACTGAAACCAGTTGGTGACCGATTGTGAGAAGGATAGGTTATTGAGGACAGAAATAAGTTGTTTGTGTGGGACCATGTCAAATGCTTTAGATAGGTCTAGGAAAGTAGCAGAGGAGAGATAGCCATTGTTTTTATGCTGAAGGATAGTGTTAGTAAAGGAGAGTAAGGCAGTGGTGGTGCTATGGTTTGGTCGAAAACCATGCTGAGTACTGGAAAGGAGGTTGTTAGTAAGGAGGTAGTCTGAGACCTGAGAGTGTATGCATCTCTCTAGTATTTTGGAGAGTGGAGAGAGAATAGCTATGGGGCGGTAATTGGTTAGTTCTGTGGAAGGTCCGCCTTTGTGGAGGGGAATTATATGTGATACTTTCCACAGTGTGGGAACGTAACTTTCTGACAGAGATTGGTTAATCAAGATGGATACTGGGTAGGCCAGAGCATCAGCTGCGATTTGTAGGTATTCACTTTGGAGGCTGTCTGCTGCTAATTTGGTGGGTTTAAGTTTAGTTAAGAGTTTTTTTATGTTGGAGGTAGGTACAGGAGAAAAAGAGAAGGCAGTGGGGAGATTACTAGTTGCAGGTGTGGGTTGGGGGGAGGGGGGTTGTGTTGTTTAGCTAGTGATAGTATGGTTTGGGTGAAGTGTGTGTTGAATGAGGAAGCAATATTTTCTGAGGAGTGAGGGGTACTGACTTTACCTGGGTGGAGGATGGAGTTTATGGAGGACCAGAATTGTTTGGGGCTGTGTTGTGAGGAGTCTAGGGCAGACTGGCAGTATTGGGATTTCAGCTTTTTGACTCTATTGCATAGTTCTAGGAATTTCTGTCTAGCTGAGGGGGTTTTGGTTTTGCACCAGTGCTCCCAGGGGCTTTATCCCTGTTTTTCATTTCTGACTTAGTGGTTTTCTGTAGCCATGGGGAGGGTTGTGCTTTGGTTCTGGAGAATCTTATGGGGGCATGGTAATTAAGGATGTTCAGGAAAATAGTATTAAAAAATTCAACTGCATCATCTAGACTGAGGTACTTTAGAGGATGCCAGTTACATTCTTTGAGGGATGAGATGAATGTAAGCGGGTTAAAGTTTAGTTTTTTACGTATTTGACGGCAGATGACAGGTTTAGCTTGGTATAGGTATTTTTTGAGTAGGAATGTTGGGGAGTGATCACTGAGGCTATCTGATAAGCAGCCTGTTATATATGACTGGGGGCTCTTAATGACTAGTATCCAATCCAGGGTAGTGTGCTTGGTGGAGTTTTATTTATCCTGGTTGGTGACTGGACTAGTTGAGTGAAGCCATGAAGGTGTACATGATGGGTTGGATTGTTGCCAGAACAGGATTGCCAGTCAATATTGAAATCACCTAAGATGATAGTTTCTTGGGGGAGATGGTGGGTAGACCAGCTGAGGAGGTTTTCTAGGGGAGGGATGTTTTGGCCAGGTGGGAAGCAGCATCCAATTACATTGATGGTTTTGTGTTGGTTAATTTTGAGGTTGGTATATATTATTTCTTCATTGCCTATTTATGGAGCTGATGATTTTAAGATTTGGATGTTTAGATGCTGTTTAAATATTATAGCTACACCACCTCCTTTTTGTTTAGCCGGTCTACTCTTAGTATGCCGTAACCTGTAGGGAGTATTTGCTCACTGGTAATGTGAGGTTTTAGCCAGGTTTCTGTCAGGATGACTATATCTGGGGAGTACAAGTCTATGGTGGCATGGAGTTCGTGAACTTTGTTGGATATACTTCTAATATTTAGGCATAGTAGAAGGAAGTCGCTTGGCTTTCTATTGGCTGTAATATGGGAGAAGTTGTGGTTTCTAGTCTGGATTATGAAGATTGGGGTTGGAGATGGTAGGGCCAGGGTTGGGGTGGATGTCTCCACTTAGGGCTAGTTTTGATAAGCATGAGATTATTAGTTTTCTCAGTTTTTGAATGTGTTTGATTATAAGGGAAACTTTATGATTGTGCTCTGTGGGTAATAGGTATGGTGGGAGGGTTACTATGTTAAGTTGTATGGATGCTTTATGTTTGAGTAATATAGTTGGTAGAATATGTCGGGGGTGCATAGGGATGGTTCTTGAGCTGGTGGGAGGGGAGCTGAGTGTGGGTGAGACATGAGTGGTGGTGTGAGTAGTAGTACAGTGGTAGTGGTTGAGTGGGGGAATGATGGAGCTTTGGTAGGATGTAAGATATGCAAGGAGAGTGCATGCAGTGAGCATAGGAAAGGTATGCTTGTACATGTTAGTTGAGGAGGTGTGATAGTAGTGGGAAGATGGAGGAGGTAGTGTTGGGTTAGTGCTGTGGTTGGCTATTAGAAAGGTGGGAGGGGTTTGAGTGCAATAAAGGTGGGACCACCGGGTGGGGAGCGAAGTGGGTACAGACCCTGTTAGTTGCTCGTATGAGGGGCTGGAAACAATCACAATCACAAAGCAAAGACAAGTATGTCTTAAGAAACAATCACAGTTGACCAAGGACTGCTCTGAAACTAAGTCATTTCTTAATTTCTCAGGTGGAAAAACAGGATAACCTTGTATCAGTAGGCTACTGTGGTCATAGTTTAAATTTACAAACACACAGTATTGATCAGTTATGGATACTATTTGCTAACAGAAGGGAATAAGAGAAAGTGGAAGAGGTGTGTGTGTGTGTGTGTGTGTGTGTGTGTGTGTGTGTGGTGGGGGGGCTGCTTACAACCAAAGCAGAGTGCTCTCCAGGGGAAAATGAATATTGGCTCAAACAGGTAGACACATACTCAAAGTTAACTGTAGCTGTTCGCAGACAGTTCAGACCCGGACTGCGCTTTTCTTAAAAGAATGTTAAAGGTGGTACCGCAGTTGAATACTTAAGAGTGGTGTTAGGTTGGAGAGACACTGAGCCTTCATGGGGCCTGTAGCAGAGTGGATTGTAGTTTTAAAAAAACTAACTTCCCAACATAGAAAGTAGAACAGCTCAAACATGTAGCAATGTACACTTACAATGTTAGTATTACAGTTACAGAATCCAGGACACCTAATAGTTTTATAGAAGCCTTGAACCGCCACATAAGGGCCATTATTAATAAACTTACATATACTACAAACTCCACATTTACT
This sequence comes from Protopterus annectens, assembly GCF_019279795.1. Classification (NCBI taxonomy): domain Eukaryota; kingdom Metazoa; phylum Chordata; order Ceratodontiformes; family Protopteridae; genus Protopterus; species Protopterus annectens. The sequence goes on along the minus strand of NC_056735.1, from coordinate 1,251,259,742 downwards.
CATTTTGGAACTCTTATATGTCTCACTGTTAGGTTCAGCTTCTATAAATTCTTTAAGGTTCCTAACCCTACTATATGTAAAAGTTGGGGTGTTACCTATAATACTTATAGTATCACTGTCAAAAGAACTTTGCCAAGTGTCCTTAATAATTGTAATAATTTGTCCTGCCTGCCCATTATATGGCAGAATCATAGCCCGTTTTTTGTGTTGTGCATGGGACTCTGAAGCCAACTCATTCCCCTCCTGGAATTCCTTCATTAAACCCCCATGCAAAATAGGCTTAGAAGATGTAATTCTCTTAGTTTCTATTTCTCTGGACAAAATTTCTTGTGGATAACCCCTTTATGTAAACACAGCAGTCAAGCTGGTCAACTTAATGTTTAGCCGTTCATCCTCACTAATCAGCCTGGATAATCTAACCATTTGGCCTTTGACGAAGTTCTTCTTGATATAGTGGGGATGACAACTCTGAAAATGCAAGAAACTATTAGAATAAGTTTTCTTGCGATATATACTCGAATTTACGCTAACATCAAGCATGTTTTTGTATAACAATATATCCAAATGGAAATGGCTTTGTCAAACAATTTTGTTGGATTTGAAGGTGAACTATTTAGACAAGTGGCAGGAGTTGCCATGGGTGCTAGGTGTGTGCCAATCTATGCCAACTTGGTAGTGGTGGAATGGGAGATGGAGAAGGTGTTCCCTATTGAGTATATGAAACAGGTAATGCTGTATTTGCGTTACCTTGATGATATACTAATTTTTTGGACAGGGAGTAGGGACGAGATCCATACATTTGTTAATTTTCTTAACACTACCCCATTCTTAAAATTCACCTACACCATACATGGGGAAACCTGCAATTATTTGGCTATATTGTTATACAAAAACATGAACGGCTAACCATCGAGTTGACCAGCTTGACTGCTATGTTTACAGAAAGGGGTTATCCACAAAAAATTTTGTCCAGAGTTAGAAAAGAAATAGAAACTAAGAGAATTACATCTTTTAAACATATTTTGCATGGGGGTTTAATGAAGGAATTCCAGGAGGGGAATGAGTTTGCTTCAGAGTCCCATGCACAACACAAAAAACGGGCTATGATTTTGCCATATAATGGGCAGGCGGGACAAATTATTAGAATTATTAAGGACACCTGGCAAAGTTCTTTTGACGGTGATACTATAAGTATTATAGGTAACACCCCAACTTTTACATATAGTAGGGGTAGGAACCTTAAAGAATTGATGGAAGCTGAACCTAACAGTGAGACATATAAGAGCTCCAAAATGAGTAAATGTGGAGTTTGTAGTATATGTAAGTTTATTAATAATGGCCCTTATGTGGCGGTTCAAGGCTTCTATAAAACTATTGGATGTCCTGGATTCTGTAACTGTAATACTAAGATTGTAGTGTACATTGCTACATGTTTGAGCTGTTCTACTTTCTATGTTGGGAAAACAACAAGAAAGTTAAGGCTCAGAATTCTGGAACACCTAAGAGACATCAGGAAAAAAGAACTAACAATGCCTTGTATATGCATAGTCTGAGTTGCCCTAATTTTAAGAGATTTCTGTTTTTTGTAATAGACAGAATTCCATTTAATGACAAAGGAGGTGATTTAAAAGTTTTACTTGAGATGAGGGAGTGCATCTGGCAGTTGAGGTTGGATGCATCTAGACCTCCAGGCATTAATGATCACATCTCAGTTTCTAGCATTTTAAAGTACAAATCTACATTTGTTTGAAGAATGTTAAGTATTATATTATTATTATTTTTTATTTACTATTTTTATTTACTACTTTTATACAAACATGTCTATATACCGATTTTTTTTAAATGTTTGTGTTTTAAGTTGAACAAAATTTTTTCTAATTATATAAGTAACTGTGCTTTCCAACAAGCATAGGAGTGATGTTTTACTGTGACTTTAATTTATAAATTGATTTTTGGTTGCCTAGAGGGGTGTGTCTGTAACTAATAGCTTTAAATGTAACAAAGATGAAGGGCTCTTACTCTGATGATGCCTGACTATGTATGTGTTTTTTCGCTCTTTTGGTCTATTAAAGTTTGCAGTGTCTGGGGAGCTGAGCCGGTTTATTTTTTACAAGTTTCTAGCCTGCTACATATGACTGGGGGCTCTTATAGACTAGTATCCAATCCAGGGTAGTGTGTTTGTTGAAGTTATTTATCCTAGTAGGTGACTGGACTAGTTGGGTGAAGCCATGAAGATTTACATCATAGGTTGGGTGGTTGCTAGAGCAAGACTGCCAGGCAGTGTTGAAGTCTCCTAGAATTACAGTTTCTTGGGGTAGGTGGTGGGTAGTCCAGCTGAGGAGGTTTTCAAGTGGAGGGATGTTGTGGCCAGGTGGGAAGTAGCAAGCTATTATGTTTAGGGTTTTATTTTGGTTTATTTTAAGGTTGGTATATATTATTTCTTCCTTACCTATTTGGGGAGCTGCTAACTTTAAGATCTGGATGTCTAGATGCTGCTTAAATGTTATAGCTATACCACCTCCTTTTTTGTTTAGTCGGTCTACTCTTAGTATATTGTAACCAGTAGGGAGGATTTGCTCATTAGTAATGTGTGGTTTTAACCATGTTTCTGTAAGGATCACTACATCAGTGGAGTAGAAGTCTATGGTGGCATGGAATTCATGCACCTTGCTGCATACACTTCTAATATTTAGGCTTATCAGGAGGTCGTCAGTTGGCTTTCTATTGGCTGTGATTTGGGAGATGTGGTTTGTAGACTGATTATGAGGGGAGGGGTTGGAGATAGAAGGACCAGGATTAGGATGGATGTCTCCACTGAGTGCTAGGTTGGAAATGGATGAGATTATTAGTTTTATCAATTTCTGTATATGCTTGCTTATAAGGGAAGTTTTTTGATTGTGTTCTGTGGGCAATAGGTATGGTGGTAGGGTTATGTTACGTTGTGAGGTTGTTTTTAGTTTAGGTAGTGTAGTCTATATAGAGGGTGTATTGGGAAGTTTGTTGACCTGATGAGAGTAGTAGAGTAGAGGTGGGATATGAGTGGTGGTGTGTGTGGTGGTACAGTGGTAGTGGTTGAGTGCAGGAATAGTGGAGGCTTGGTAAGATGTGATGTATGCAATGAGTGTGCATGCAGTGAGTATAGGTATGGTGTGCTTGTACATATTAGCTGAGTGGGAGGGACAGTAGTGAGAAGTTGTAGGAGGATGTATAGGTGTGGTGATGTTATAGGTTGAAGAGTGGGAGGGGTTATTGTTTGTAATAAAGGTAAGACCACTGGGGGTGGGTGGGAATTGGGCGAAGGGAGGGGAGTGTAGCGAGCAACAGATGAAGGAAGACTACCAGTAGGTTTATGGGCTATAATTATTTATTTATTATTTATTTTACATTTGTTGACCGGGATAGTCCGACTGGATATATGTCCATTTTCAGCGGAGGCCCAGGGAGAAAAGCTCCAACAGGGTTAACAATGACAGACAGTTACAATAAATAGAGTTTAGGAAAAGACAAAAAGACAGTTTACATAGTTTCAAAGAAAAACAATATTACAATAGCAAATGCAATCTGTTACAGTTCATTATATTCAAGATAATTAGCAACTAGTAGAGTCAGTAGGACAAGAAATGGCCTAGTCTTTAGCTAACATTTTTTATTATAGATTGATCTTTTTAGGTTGAATTACTCATAGGACTGATGTGGTTTGGAGTGTGTAGATTTATTTTAGAAGTTAATCTGGGTTTGTGCAAGGACAAAGCCAGTGTGATTTATAGTGGAGTTTTAGCTCTTTTTTGAATTGTATTAATGAAGGTATAAGCGTGAGGTTATTGGGAAGGGAGTTCCAAACCTTGCCAGTGGTATTAGCATACAATGTGTCTCCGCCTAGGTTATAGGATTTGCTTGTTTGGACTAGGAGTTTGTTTGATGAGCGAAGTGAACTTAAGTTGGTATAAGGGGTTATTATGTTTTTTTAGAGCAGGGGTGTTTTCAGGATATTTAAGGATTTTAAAGACTTCTATGAGTTGGTACTGCTGGAGAAGATTTGGGAGTTCAATCCAGTCAAGCTTTTTCAGGTTAATACAATGGTGTGCTCTATAGGGTAAGCCAGTTACAAATCTAGCAATGTGATTGTAACTAGATGAGAGTTTGTTAAGGTCAGATTTGTTAAGGTTAGTGAGAACAGGGGAGGCATATAGTAGGGTGGATAGAAGGTGTGAGCGGGCAGTGGCTATTCTGGCAGCTGGAGTTAGGAAGGTTTTTATCCTATATAAGGACCCAAGTTTTTTGTTTACTGTTTTAATAGTTTGGTTGATGTGCATATCAAATCGAAGTTTATTGTCAATGTTTACTCCTAATAGTTTAGCATGGGTATCGGGGGAGATAATGGTTCCATTATTGGATTGTATAGTGAATTGTGTGATAGGAGTTTTGTTAGTTGGGTAGAAGAGAAGTAGTTTGGTTTTCTTTGGGTTTAGGATAAGGTGATGGTCAGCGAGCCAATTTTCAACTATGGTAAAGATGTGTTGGGTAGTTGTTAGAAGGTTTTCTAGGGTGGCATATAATGAAAAGAGCTGGCCCTGATTAGGCTGCAATTATTCTTGTGGGGAAGGGGAGGATCAGAATAGACCATAAAAGTGGTGGATAGCATAGTGTGATGAAAAGGGCTGGTCCTGATTTCACAGATATGCAAGTCTACAGAAACTATAAGAAAAGGCAGTAGGTATTCTGACTTGCTCGTTTTGCATACCTGTCTTACTGAAATAAAATTATTCAATTTTACCAAGGAGTTAATGTGAAAATTAGAAAGACAAGAATTTATAAGAGAAAAGGTTTAGCAGAAGTAGAGAAACAGCAGAGCATACAAATAGTACAGCTTATAAAGACGGATTGCTGTTAGAAGTACAGAATGGGGGGGGCAGCTAATGATCTGAAACAATAAGAAAATCAGTAGGTACTCTGGTCTTACTTGTTTTGCATACCTTTCTTTTGAAATAAAATAAACACTTGTAACCAGGAGTATGTGGCATTTAGAAAGACCACAAATTATAGGAGAAAGGGTTTCGTAATACTATAAAAACAGCAGGGCTTTCAAATAGTTGAAACCGCTTGCAAAGGGAGACTGCTAAGTACAGTATGGGGAGGGGCAAACTAACACCCGTGATGGAGTGCTTTACTTAAAAATAGAAATTAAACAAGGGCTAGCAATTAATTTTGTCTGGAGGATAAAACATACTTTTTGTATATTTTGAAAATAACACTCATTATAAGGTTGCTTGGATCTGTTAAAGAGCACTGCAGGCCAATAGATCAAACTTGGCTTGGTAGGGATCCAGGGAAAGTAGAATTAAAAGGAGAAGTTTTTGTATAGTTTGAAAATAACACATTTCGAAGGTTGCCTGGTTCTGTTAAAGAGCACTCCAGGCCAATAGACTGAACTTGGCTTGGTGGGGATCCAGGTAAAGTAGAATTAAAATAAGTTTTTGTATATTTTGAAAATAACACTCATTCCAAGGTTGCCTGGTTCTGTTAAGGTGCACTGCAGGCCAATAGATCGAACTTGGCTTGGTGGGGATCCAGGGAAAGTAGAATTAAAAGGAGAAGCGTAGGTATGAGCACTCCATCCAAAGAGACAAGCAGCTACACCAAGAGGATTTTAAAAATCTTATTCCTTATTCCTTTAACAGCCGCTTTTGTTCTAGATTCTACTAAAACTCTACCAGTGCTGGTCTTTCACTTAGGATCCCCCTATTTCTTTCTCTTTTCCTATATTCTGACATCAATTCCTGATAGGGAAGGCAATCTCCATCCTACAGTACAAATAAACTCTTGACCTCTTCCCATTCAATTACTTTACCCTCTCTAATTATTTGCTTCCAATACAGTGGTTCTTTTACCAGTTTTTTTCCAATAAATTCCAGCACTCTCCTGCCTATTGTCTGTACCCCTAACTGCAGCCATCCCTGCAGGCAAAATCTCCTTTCTCCATTCCTGTGTTGGCTTAGTTCTTTGAAAACTTTCTGCTACTTTATAAATATAATATTCTGCATGGTTACTATTATTCTCCTTAAGGATATGCAACCCAAATCCCAGCCTATCCTTATTTCTTGAGCTTCCCCCCTGTTTTATCACCCCTTTCCACCTTGAATTATAGGTTTCTGCTTGTGCTATGTATAGGACCCTTATCTGTGTAGCTCTGAAGTGCCTCTTCAAATCGTGTAATCCTAAACTGCCTTGTTCAATTGGAAAAATCAGCTTATCCCACTTGACTCTTGCTGTCTTCCCCTCCCAGATAAAATCCTTCAGCTCTTTATTAACTGCTATCCACAAATTCTCTGGTCGATAAAATATGCCTGACCTGTGTATAAAACTTAAGGGACTAAAAACAATCTAACTGCTTCTATTTTGCTATCCATATGCATATAACAGCTTCCCATTTTCTCAGTTTTTGTATGATCTTTTGTTTAGTCTCCTCCCACGTATCCTTAGCTGACAAACAGGAATCATTTTTATTCCATACTCCTATCATGTCCCCAGAAATATGGATATTGCTGAACCATTTCATGCACAGGTACATAATTTATAGCTATTGCCCTTGTTTTAGTTTAATTAATTTTGTATTTTAAAAAGAACTCAAACTGCTTCAAAACATTCCACAACACTGAAATGTCCTTTCCTGGTTTTATCAGGTATAAAATAATAGCTACAAATAGTGCCAGCTTTTCTTGACTGTCATATAGCCTTGAATTTCTGAGTCTCTTATTTTCTTTGCCAGTGGTTCTAAATATAAACAACTAACAAAGGGGAAGGAAGACACCCCCTGCCAGGTTCCTCTGCTCAAACAAAATCATGAGACAGGAACCTACCCACTTTAATTTTTGAATCCGATCTCTCATATATCCTCCGAATCAAGCTTACAATTTTAACAGGGAATGCAAATGCTTCCATTGCCCTGCTCAAGATCCCAACTTGCCCTGTTAAGTACTTTCTATGTTTCAAATACCCAACACCACCACTGGTATTTTCTTACATTCATCTGGATCAATGTCTATCAATTTTTGCAACAACGTTGCCATTTTTGTAGCCATTACAAACATTTTATAACCATGGCTTAGGATTGAAATGGACCTGTATGAAGCTGGCTCTGATGGGTCTTTACCCTCTTTAGGTATTACAGCCACCTCTACTTTCTTCAAGGAAGTTGGTGCTTCTCCTCCTCTTAAAATACTGTTAAACAAAACATTCCAGATCTTCATCAGTTTTTTCCCTTTCATCTTCCACAGGAATACTATATATTCCTCGGGTCTTTCCTCTTGATTGGCTATACATCACAGCTGCATTACAACTTTTTGTGCTTTGGCATTATCATCAAAAAACAGTTGCTTAACAGCAATCTTTCTAAACTCGTGCATATTATTGAGGTAATCCTTTCTGCTTAGCACTCTGCAATTGCTCTTCTTATTCTGTGAGATACCCCTTATTCTCAATGCTGACATCAGTCACTCCCCTCTAAATAATTCTTGTTGCTTCTTAACCATATCTTCTTATTTCCACCCTATTTTTAAAATCCACTTTAATTTTATCCTACTCCCTAGCTATATTTTCAAAGGAAATTTCTATATTCTCTAACTCCCAAATTTCCACTACCCATTCATTAAATTCCTCTATTCTCAACAGATGGGTGGGGAAACCACCAGTGTCACATTTTTATTTCATTACCCTGCATCTTTATTTTAGTTATTATTGGCCCGTGATCTGAAATAGTTACTGGATGAGTATCAAAATGTTCAAGTAAATGCAAAACCCAGTTTTTGTACCTTGGGGAATAATATGTAAATTCACTCTGAATTCCTACTACTGAATTCACATCTTCCACGCTAAATATTTTCAAAAATTTCTTCAGAAATCTAAACTCCTATGTTATACTTTTTCCCTTCTGGTTCCCCCAGACGCATCTTCCCTGCAGCAATCTCTGCTGAAAGATGATTATTTCTTCCAGAATTTTCTTAAGCTCCATTACAGCAGTTTGAGGTAGAATATAAATACATGCCAATGTAATCCTCCTCCCTTGCCAGTAGCCCCTTAGCACAATATATTACATACTACACAGCACTACATATCTACCACTATTATCTTTTTTTTTAATCCTCCTCTATCACTATTGGAGATCTTGCAATTAATAAGTACTTCTCTTTTCCTTTGTCCCGGTATTCTGCTGAATAACCATTCTGAAAACTTTTGTCAAATTTACATGCTCATTTCTTTCCAAATGCATCTCCTGTAAAATAGCTATTTGCACTCTAAATTTTTAAACATAGTTCCCCCTACTCTTTCTTCTATACATGTGAGAGACCATTATAATTTAAAGATATCAAAAGGCTCATTATTTTAAAAAGCTATTATTCCCACCTTTTATTTGCAACAGTTGTTTTAAGTATCTAGTTACAGGCTTTTGTTTTATATGCATGCATCAATATCTGGCAAGTTGACCTTTTTATACAGTTTGTCATATCCATTTGAGCCTATGACACATCTTGCAAAACTTTTAGTTTTATTGAAAGCATTCAAGCAAAAACATAAATACACTGCCAATACACCCCAAAAACCTATTAACTTAATATTAACACAGAAAACTATGTATACCTTCAAATATTGAAGTTTTACCTTTCTATTAGGAACAATTGTCCTAAACTGACAGCCACACTGTTGGGTTAGCCTAAAAGAAAGGTTATCCATGCTAAGATGCATGTTACAGTCCCCATGCTTCTACTAAGTGCTGCCTGGTTTTGTCTCATCTTTATTGGTTTCAAAAACATCCTCTCCTAGCCATTAAAAAAAAGAAGTATTCTGTTTTATTGCTCTTAATTTGATTGTCTCCACTGAGACAGGAGAACTAGATATAGGGTTGTTTATGCAGTGTATTTGCTACAGTCTGTCCAATGTTCTTTTTTGTTTTTTTTTCTTAAAACCTGTTACTAGATAAAGCCAAGAGCCTTAATCCAGTCATTCCCCTATGCAAGAATGAGGAAAAAGTATATTTTTTATCTTGTATCATAATCTTTTGAAAAGATTCTTTTTTTCACATTGTAGTGCCTATACTTCTTAAAACTGAACAAGGAAAGAGAGAAAAGAAGGGAAAAACAGGGATACCTGTTTACATTTGTATCCCAATTACACTTAAAAAAAAACTGAGAAAACTTTATAGCATGCAGTTATCACACTACATAAATATTACTGTTAACAAAAGTTTGTTTTACTTCCAGTTAACTCTTTCCTTCCTCTCAAGTGTTCCTCCAAACATTAAATGGAGAAGTAGGGCATATGCTTTAGAGTCCTCTACAAGTTTAACACAGTCAAAAAGTCTAATATTTCCAGGTTTGCTTGTTCTGTCATGATTCACAAATATAATGAATGCTTTATAATCCCACATTTATTTTTAAAGTTCCAAGTTGCTGGTTTTATGCCCGTTTATCTCCATCTCCCAAATCCAGTGTCTGCTTCCTTTCCAATGTACTCTTGGTTCTTCTAGTGAACTCTTGTGTTTTTTTTTTCCATCTCAAGCATTTTCTGTTGAAACACTGGAAAAGGTTTCACTGGCGTAATCTCTCTGTGGTCTTTATTACCAGAAGAACAAGAAACAGAATATCCTTGTGCTTCACATCTCACTTTTTGTTGGACAAACCTTTGTATTTCTTCCTTAGCATGTTCTGCATCAAAAGAATGATTTTGTCCCTCCAGGAAAGAATATTCCGAAGATAGCTGGATATAGCAATTTGAATCTCACACCTGCTTCTCAACATTCCTCAATTAGTGGAATAAATTTACTGATCATCTGCCTGGTGTACAGTGAGCAAACATTTTCCACAAACACTCCACTGCCTTCTACTTTTAGTACTTTGTCCTTCTGCCACAGTTTTTCCACAGTTTTGCAACAATCAACATCTGCTAGTTGGATTGCACCTTTACTATTAAAGGTCTAGGTTGCTTTCTCATGGCCAGTTTTGGAGCATACACATGATGTGCCCATTCAATTAACAACAACTGCTGTAGAATATCAGTCCAGTTGCTTATTTGTACTTTCTTAAAATTAACACAGTCCCATTCCTTCTAGTTTCTCTGGTACAGCAGAAAATCTCAGATCTTCCCTGCATGCTCTGTCCTCTAATTCTATTAGTTTTTGAATAATCTCTTCTTGAGCAGTCGCATATTCAACCAGCCTTTTATTCATTTCAACCTCGGATTTTTGCAGTTGTAGCACCTCATCTGTATAAAGCTTCTTCTATTTTATCCAGCCTTTTGTTACTTGAGTTGATATACTCCATCAGTGTTTCATTTATTTTAATAATCTCTGAGTACATTTGACTTGTTTTCCCCTCTAGGTCACTGGAAGTCATGTTTTGCACCAAAGCTGGAGCTTGCACTGCTTTTTGCTGAACTGCTGCAGAATTCTTCCCAGTCAGTGTTTTTTCCCTCACCCTTTGATGTTTATTTTCTTTCAGGTTCTCTGAATTTTTTTTTTTTTGCTGGCATCCAGGCAGTGCACTTACTAGCCAGTTACTGAAATATACCAAAAATGAGTTCACTAGCTCTCTCTTCTGAGTTTCTGTTTTCACACTAGGAGAGCTGAAATTAAGCAGTTTTCATAGCAATCAGGGAAAATCTCAACTGAATCAAGGACAAATTCAGAAATAATCAGGGACACAAAATATTAGTACTACTACACCGTCTGAAGTAAAATGTTTATAACTTTATTATTTATGGGTTATTCACCACCTTTTCTTCAAAGGCCACCAGTTGACAGAGAGATTAAGAGGGACAGAGCTAATAATTTGATTCAATATTAGGGACATCCTTGAAAAATCAGCGACAGTTGCGTGGTATGCTGTTATTCAATGTGCAGCCATCTTGAAAGTCCAGTGAAAAATAATTTCATTCTTATTATCTTACAAGGAAGACAAGTTGTGCCCAAAGCTTAAATGTTCAAAGATGGCAAAACAGTAGCTCAGAATAAACTAACAATCCGTCCGGTTGTTGTCTGGATTTATAGGTCCTATCAGAGAATACTGCTTGCCTACCTAACCTCCCAAAAAAGACAGTTCCTGCCTATGCATCCCTCTGGTGTTAGACTGGGATCAAAGCAGAGGCATTTCAAGTGACTGATGACATTCATATACATAGCATGCCTCCTCACTCCTCAGCCCAAACCATTAAAGGCAGCTTCCTTTACACATGACTGATGTGAAAATGAAAAAGTAATGATTACAGTAATGTATTTTACCTTGTTGCTCCTAGACAGTAAGCTGCCCCTACACAAGCTATAGTACCCTTCTTTGTATACCTCTGATTTCTGAGAGAGAAAAAAAATAAACAACACACTGTCTTCAGCCCAAATAAAACATATAATGACCTCATGAGCACACCATTATGGTTTGACTGTGATGAAAATTAACCCCCACCCCACATAACCTACAGCAGTTTTCTGAACACACACACACGAGCAAGTCTGAGTTTAGAATGGGAGCAACTGACAGCAAATGCCTTTATCAGCTTTACCCTAACAGGGTTAGCCCTGTTGAGGTCAAGAGCGTAACCAGAAAATTAATACATTTTTTTTCATTTTTTCCACAGCAGCAGCCTTTGTGGGACCACAACACAGTTAAGAATAAGTAAGGGAGCCTGCTGTATCAATTTATACAATCTTGGGAGTGAGGGCCCCCCCCCCTCCCAGACACCTTGAAGACTGAAGTGTCTGAATGTTCTATGACATATTATATGCATTACTTTTGAAATATAATTATTTGTTACCTGCATTTTTTCTGATACCCAAAAGAATAATGCATGCATCCTGGCATTACTGAGTGTATGCACAGATAAAAATCAAACAAATTTTTACACAAACACATGCTATAGCAATACTAGTTTTGTACTTATTTTCAGCAAATAGCAATACACTGTGCAACACTGGTACTGTCGCATCAAATCAGTGACTGCTGTTTAGCAGTCATCAAACAGCAGCAGGGCTACGTCACTTTTATTTACCTCAGTGAGAAACAATGCATACCTGTCATTGTCTCCGATTTCACAGACCTACCCTGATTTTGCTCATAATTTTGCTCTGTCCTTCATAAAAAGTTTGCTTTGCTAATAAATCATTCAGGATTACAGACAGTCAATAAACCCATACATTTTAGTTTTATACTTCTTATTGTCTGAAAAAATGCATGTTGATAAAATATTAATAGAACACCTTTTGCAAGTGAATTAGATTAGTTTTTAAAAAGTGTTCCTGTTCATGCTTTTGAGCTTTTATTCTGCTATTATTTTTGGTACTGTGCTGAATTCTTCATCAAAGAAGTTGAGAGTTATGGTATTTGGTGTTCTACCAGTACTTATAAAACTCCCTGAAAAAAAAAAAAAAAACATCACTAAAGACTGGAAGCATCAGCTTTTAAAATCCAAGGCTTGAACGGAGGTCACTCTGGGCTGATAATCTCTCTACTGCTTACCCTACTTATGTTCATTATCAACTTTATCATAAGAGGGTCATATCACAGTCCTGCAGATAAAGACCATAATCTAGCAGCAGCTTTTTGGGGCCCCCACAGTCACGGATGATTAAGGGGGCCCCTTTGCAGCCACAGGTATTGCAGGTACCTAAAGCTGGTGTGGAAAGAATGCCCACCAGCAGGGTTTAAATAAGCCAAGTGGCACTATGTCAGTGGTAAAATATTTAATGGAATTGTGAAGCCTTTTTCTTGATAAATACTGTTACTATAAAGAAATATCTTTGAATTTTAAAATAGATATAAATAAGAGTTATTACCCATCTGGTTTATTAAGTATACAAGATTGCTGTACTAACTTTTGTTAGTTTGACAGACATGTTACAAAATATCAAGATAAGATAACTTTGCTGTGGTTGGGGGGGGGGGGGGGGGCTTCGACTACAGGGTTCACTGGTGCCTAAATCCGGCTATGCATGACAGGCATACAGAGAATGCAAATATATTTGTGTGTTTTAGTACCATGCAATGACAGGATCTACAAAGTGTATCAGCTGCAAATTTAGCTATGTTGTTGCAACATTTTTCTAGCATGGTTAATTAGGTAGCTTGCAGGTTGACAAACTCAGGGGAAGAAAATAGCAGTGTCTTCTTAGGTTGCCACACTTTAATAAAACAATAAAATCACCTCCAGTTAGTGCTTTCGTCTCAACTCTACAGAGACTTCAGACTGAGGTTAACTTCTACAAAATTCCTTTTTTAAGGCTTCAATTGTCGCATGGTTTAAACTCATCACGTGATACATTCACTTTAAAATGTCACTTCCTCTTACTTCCAACTTCCAAGAAGCTAACTGTGAAAATACTACAAAAAAGTTAAGAAAAACTTTTAAAAATACACTCAGGAAATATTTTATACATTTCCTAAAAATACTTAATACATTTAAAAACATTTAAGAAACATACTTTCACCAACATACTACTACACTACATTTTTAAAAAATATTACTAATGTTTGAGCCTCTTTCTTTTCAAATACATAACAAATTCCTCTATCATTTAAACCTGGTGGGAAGCAGGCATTACGTTTGACCTGCCCTAAGTATTCTAGATAACCCAGCTCTTCTCCTATATTCATAACAGTAGTATCACTAGGAAGGGCCTCTACTACCAAGAATTTATACTCTCTCTTGCAATTTTATTAACTTATAATGTTTGTTTAAAGCATTCTTTTCATCCCCTCTCTGTATGGCATATTTGTGCTCATAAATGCTTTTATACAGCTCTCTAGTTGTTCTGCCAATATAAAAGGATTTACAATCCAGGCAGGTTATTAAACATACATTTTTTGATTTACAATTAAAAACACCTAGAACTCTAATCACATTCTTACCCACCTTTATTTCTGAGGAATCTGTGTATAGAAAGTTGCACATATTACAATTAAAGCATCTTATCCCTCTATTTGCTACTTCCTTTGGTTTATTTAGTTTAGCTTGAAGTTCTTATAACTTTTAGCCCTCTTCTGCACAAACTTTGGTTGTTCAACTATTTTGTTAATTATTTCACTATTTGTTTTAAGCAATCCCCAATTACGATTTATCACCCTTTTTATTGCTCCTGAATCTACACTATTTTGTATGGTCATTGCTCTAATATACTTATAGTGTGTCATACAAGATTAATTTCACTTTTTTCTCTCCTCTCTCTCTGTTTATGGAATATTGTTATTACTTCTTTTTCTGGATATCCTCTAACTTCCATCTTAGAACAAAAATCTTTTGCCTCATTTAGAAAATCGTCATCTTTATATGTTAAGCTACTTATTCTACTTAACTGTCCCTTTATTATATTCATTTTGGTTTTCTTGGGGTGCAAACTTGAATAGTGTAAATAACTATTATTCTGAACTTCTTTCTTATAGATTTTAGATACCAAACTTTATTTCTCTATACACTGTAACATCCAAATAATATCTTTCTTATTAGAATTGTGTGTAAATTCTAAATATGTACACACATTATTCATTTATAAGTTTTTAAGTAAGAATTCATTATTCAAGTTTTTTTCTTAACTTTTTTGTGGTATTGTCACAAAGTTAACTTTTTGGAAGTTGGAAGTAAGAGGAAGTGACATTTTAAAGTGAATGTATCATGTGATGAGTTTAAACCATGTGACAATTTAAGCCTTAAAAAAGGAATTTTGTAGAAGTTAACCTCAGTCTGAAGAAGTCTCTGTAGAGTTGAGACGAAAGCGCTAACTGTAGGTGATTTTATTGTTTTATTAAAGTGTGGTAACCTAAGAAGACACCGCTATTTATTGGTGAAAAGCTGCTTTTGGTGGAAACTCAGGGGAAGAATATAGGAGGAGAGTGGGTAACAATAGTACAGGCAATGGTTTTCCTAGTCTGGTCCACCAAGCTTTTTTGCATTCTGCTGATAGTTTGCTTTAAGGGTGCTCAAATTTCATGAAATCTACAATGACATCTAGGAGCTTGGTATGCGTTACAAGTTCAGTTTTGGTGTGATTAGTACTAGTACTGATGAAGAAAGTTTTTTCTTTGGAGTACTGTTTAGCTGTAATCTGAATAATACTGACTTTCATACAGTTTAATAGTAATTCATAGGTAGGTACTAGGCTAACAGCCCGAGAGCCTACGCAAGTCTAGCCAACAAGGTTCCCTGGCTTACGCCACCCAAGAAAGTTATTTTCCTGACAGAGTTACAGAGCCACGTTTCAGTCGAGTTGAAGAATTCCTGAGTTTGGATTTGAAGTTGTAGGTTTTTTGCAGTGCATATGATTGTAGAATCCTCAGCATACTGAATAACGGTAGCATGTTTACTTGCAGTATGTAGCTCATTTATGAAAACATTGAAAAGCAAAAGACTAAAGATAGATCCTTAAGTCACCCCTATACGCATTATGAAAAATGGATGAATGTTATTTTCCCATTTTACAGCTTTAAGTCCATCTCTGAGGTTGCTGACTTATGTGACAGAAGAGTGCTGAAATCCTATATAGGGTAATATGTAGCATAGTTTTTGGCGAAAAGGTGTCAAAATCTTTTGAGAAATCAATAAAAAAAAGTTATGTACTCACCATAATGCTCCATCTAAGTTATTGCTTTTCATTTGTCCTCAACCTGTGGGACATGGATCAGACTCAGCAGCATTTTCCAGCATCGGATCTGAGCACCAAGCGCCTCCCCTACCCATAATGGCCCAGTCTCCCTCCCCCCCTCTAATCGAGTTTGATACCAACCATAGCATCCCAACCGGACACAATGCCTTACCCTTGGCAAAAAATACCCAGAGAGCACCATAGGGAAGAACAAGTTACACCAAAGTAGAGGCTATGTCTCTTCTGGCCAGTCAACCACACAGTCCACATAAAAAAGGGGAAAAGGAATGAGGGATGATTGAAGACAAATGAAAAGCAACAACTCAGATGGAACATTATGGTGAGTACATAACCTTTACCTGAAGTGGTTTTCATTTTCTCTTCAACCTGTGGGACAGAGTACCCAGCTACCAAAAAACCTGGGAAGCCCTCATGGAAGGATATTCCAGAGCACAGTGGAGCCAAAGGATGCCCTGCTTCTGGATAGAAGATCCAACTTGTAATGGGAGATGAAAGTATGCGACGATGCCCAGGTATAGCCACAGAGCAAATATCCAAAGAAACTGAACCAAAAAGCAGCTGAAGTGGCCATAGACCTAGTAGAATCCACCCTAACTTGACCTGGCGGAAATAATCCTTTGGCTGAATACAGAACTATGCATGGAGAGATCCAATGAGCAATGGTGATCTTATATACAGGTTTCCCTAAAAAGAGCTTATAACAGGAAACAAAGTTGATTAGACTTACAGAAAGACTTTGCTCTGTACAAGTAAAAACTTAATTGCCTGTAAACATCCAGCAGGTGCAATTTATACTCTCCCTTGTTCTGAAAATTTGGAAAGAAAACAGGGAGACTGATAACCTGATTAATGCTGGATTCCAAAGCCACCTTTGGAAGAAAAGAATTAGTGCGCAATGTCACCTGGAATTTGTAAAAGATCATATAAGGAGGCTTAACCAATGAGGCTTGAAGCTCTGACACTTTTTGCTGATCTAGCATAAGGGGTATTTGTAATTCTGTGAGTTGAGGAGATCTAGGAGAGGAAGAAGATCATGATTACATAGGGAGAGCAAAACCTACATTGAATATTAGACATGTGGGCTGTACACTACATGACAAATGCTTATTTTATCTGTAAATAAATTGTATTAGAAAGGACAGCTTTCAAATGAATGAGAAAGAACTTCCTAACAGATTATATTAGAGGAGTGCTAATAAGTCACAGCTGGGAGAGTTCTTAATTTTACATGGGAGAAAACCCAAAGCATGGCTATGGTAAGAAAGGTTTCCTGTCATTAATGTAGGTTAGTTTTTCCTGTTAAGCCACAGTGGGATGATGTAGTCTAGTGTGTAATTATGATGTCTGTATACCCTTGATGCTATGACATCCATTTTCTTCAAATTATAGATACCATACTTGATATAAAAAGTTAAAAGGTATGCGGTGGACTACATTTGTGTAAAAATCCTGGGATGATGGTAGACAACAGTAGTTTAAATTCTCAATAATGTGTATTTGCCAAAGTCAAAAAAGCACATTCTGTAGTCCCTCTAATTCTAAACGGCATGTTCAATTACTTCAGGGAGAGCATTATACCATTTTATACCTCAATGAACTTAGCCATTATCAAATACAGTGTTATATACTGTAGGCTTTGAATAAGCCATGTGAAGGCATCTGAAAAAGTATTTCAAACTACAAAATATTAAGTTAGAAGGCCTGAACTATTTAGAAGGGTTTCAAGAAGTATCATTACAGTCTGTTTCTTCTAGCTTACTGAGCGATGACCTCTGCTGGTCTATAAGATAATGACAGATCTGGTTGTGTGTGAAATTCTAGATCTGCAAAGGGGACTGAAACACAAGAATAGCTTGGTTACAGCATAATTTTACAGGTCCATGTCCTGTTTTTTCCCCAATACATTAGTTAATTTCAACAACCAGTACAGCTAGCAAATTAACAGGCTTTGATTATTTTTTTTTAATTAAGATCTAGCAGTTTAATTGGTTTAAAAT
Source organism: Protopterus annectens (assembly GCF_019279795.1). Lineage (NCBI taxonomy): Eukaryota > Metazoa > Chordata > Ceratodontiformes > Protopteridae > Protopterus > Protopterus annectens. The sequence goes on along the minus strand of NC_056735.1, from coordinate 1,251,242,111 downwards.
CTCCCTGGAACTGTGTATGTTAGTCCAGACTGCGCACCTCACAGCTTCTCACCATGGCAGACTTACAATTTGCTGAGAAGTTTGATGCATTAGACAGGTTGGTTTCTCTAATTGTAGTGGACACCAAGGACTGCAGCTAGTAATAAGTTGGAGCTACAACATTTGGGGGCCAAAATTAGTTTTCTGGAGTCTGTGATTACAAATGACTCCAAACATATCCATCATGTGTGTTTGCAACTCATGGAACTACAAGTTGCATTAAAAAACTCTCCCAGAAGGTCTACAATCCTGAAGATAGACACCACCACAATAATCTATGTTTGGTTGGGCTAAAAGAGATGGCAGACATTAAATATCTATTTAGCTTTCTTTAGTACAATTATTTGTTGCTACTGGGCTGGATCATATCATTACAATCAACAAGCTCACAGGTAATTAAAACCTTTCCCCAAGGGAAAATCAGTCCCTCAGGCAAATCAAAATTAAACTATTGAATTACGCTGATAAAGTGGCACTGTTACATATATTAAGAGAAGGGAAGGAATTTCTGCTTGAGTGTTGCAAAGTCCACCACTTTAAAGATTTTTCATAACAAACAGCGGTGAAAAAACTTAAAGACTACACACTCCCTATGCTACAGGAAAGGACACGGTCTTTCTTTAGCCTGAAACCTTAAGGATTATGTGGCATTTCAATTAATACTTTTCTGACTCCCCTAATTTGGTTAAGGGCTTTCTAAAAGGCAAACTGATGAAATAAGTGGTTTCTAATAAGTCAGAAACCAATGCTGCAATAATAGCAGCTGTCCACAAGAGATGGAAGAAAAAAACCTAACTGGAGAAGTTAGCTGCCATTTCCCCCAATCAAAATAACAGCCACTTTTTTAATAATAATTCACTTATCCAGACTGCTGATGAGATTGCTTCCCTTAAGAGCTATGAAAGTTTGCAACTCCTCTGTGAACAGACAGCTTTTTCTAGAACAAATGCAAATTTGCCAGGGCAGCCCCGAGGACCAGACAGGTCACCATGTACCCTTAGAACGACCAAATTGTAACAAAGAAGCTTCTGAAGTGGTGGATACTTTCTCTCCACTACATCTAAATAAAGAGCATAATGTCTTGCTAATGCTCATTAAAAGATGTGAAACAGGCAACAAGGCAACCCAGCAGGATTAAGGTACAGTTATCTTTTATTTTTCTCCAGGTTATCACAGCTCTGCTGGTCATTGTGAGGAATGGTTGTACAGGTTACCAAAAAAAGAAGTTTCTCTTTTGGGAGGCAGACTGATTAACTATTTGTTCAGTGCAAACTATACACAGACAAGTCTTTAGAATTAGTTAACAATTCACAGGATCTGTTAATATTTTCATTCTACTTGAGCTTGAAATTTTGTTCTTGTTCATAGATTAGTCATTCCTTTTGATAATGTTGTTAGCTTTATCTATAAATTCCAGAGGTTTGATCTCAAAAACTAAAATATTCTTAAACAATTTTTAAAAATATAAGAGATAAAGAAACACTGTCTTATTATCCTTTACAGGGAAGCCATGGGTTGCTAGGCTTGCTACACAATCAGAAGCTGGGGTTGCAATATACAGGAATGAGAAACTGGGTTGAGGAGTAAAAAAACAAATGACAGATATGGGCGGGCACTAGCCTGTGGTTAAAGTGTACAAAGGAAGCAGAGCTCTCATTTTTTGTGACTTATATGCACCTAATATTGATTCCCCAGGCTTCTTCTCTAACCTTTTTAATAAGCTTTGTTCCCTTCAGTGACGGAACACGTATAATTATGGGGTGACATTTTAATGACATTAGATTCTATTATGGACAAAACCAATTCCAAAATGGACAGGCCTAAAAGGTCACAGAAAATTCTTAATGAGGAAATAAGTAAAGTTGCTTTAAGTGATGCAGCTAAACTTTTAGGGAATGGTGAATTAGCATATACATTCTTTGCCCTGGTAGTCTATCAGACTGCAACTTAATACTGCTGGTTAATGTAATCTAATTTTGTCAAGGAGCTAGGGACATGCAGACATTGCAGTGTACTTTGACAGACCATCTAGAAATAAGCTTACATTTCCACTTAGGTGATATTGTGAACACAAATGCAAAACATGGAGAGTACATACCTTAGCTTTTCAGAATCAAAGTAAGCTACACTACATCATTAGAGTTGAATAACTGTGCTAAATGAAATCCTCTTTTCAACATTCTCTCATTTATTTGGTGGGAATCTTGTAAAGGGGAACTAAAAGCCATACACTCTGCAGCCAAAGCAACCATGCTAACTGAACTGAACTCAACGTGTTCTACTATACAGTGTCAAATGTGAAGATGCTGGGATCTATGTAGAAGGGGCAAATTTTGAAATAAAGAACTTCTAACAGCCTATAAGCTAACTAAACTGGCACTCTCCAAGCTAGTATGGGGAAAAAAGGAGAACTGTACCTGAAAAAGAGCACCACTCCAATTATGTACTATAAGCAATAAACCTGGCAAACTTTTGACTTGTAGATTAAGACATCACCACAAGTTTTAGTCCTAAAGAAAGATGTGTAGATAATTATTCATCCACAATGGACAGATAATTATTCATCCACAATGGACAGCTGATAGTTGCATAGATCTCTATATGAAACTCTACTCCATGCCAAGCCAAATGGTCAACAGACTGATTGATAACTAGCTATCCACTACTCCATTAAACCAATTCCTTCCCAAGGATACAGTTAAATGTAAGAAAAAATGATGTAGCTGAAGTGATAGCCACTATAAAATATATACCACTGGGCAAAGCTACAGGCCCAGACGTTTTAACAGCAACAGTATATAAATTCCTCAAAAGAATCTTTAGTTAGCCCTCTGATGACCCAACTGAATGATATCATACTTTCTGGAAAACTTCTCTTTGCAGTAATCAAGGATTCTTGTTATTCCTATACTTGGCAAATATCCCAGCATAATCTCTAAACAAGACTTATTTCACTTCTAAATCCTGATGTGAAGAAATACACAAACATATCAACCTTCCAAATTCAACAATTTATATCAAAATTAGGTAAATAACCAACAATTAGGCTTTCTAAAGGACAGAAATGGTACTGATCAATTAAGAACACTAGTTTATGATACATGAACAATCTGAGAAACACCCGAGTTTATGTAATTCTGCATATATGATTTCAAAAAAGCCTTCAACTCTGTTTATTAGGATTTCCTGTGGAAAGTCATAACTCTGATGAAATTTCCAGAGGAACTAATCTCAGGCATAAATGCAAAGCATGGCACACCAAGGGCTAGAGTTCTTGTGGTTAACTCCTTATCTTCCCCTTCCCCTTTGATAAGGAAAGGAGGCATGAATGTTCCCCTTTCTCTGTTCTTATTCCTATTGGTTACTGAACCTTTAGAGGTAAAGCGCTGGCTGAGATAGATCTCCATGGCTGGAAAGTGTTGGTGAAGAAAACACATATGTTTGTACATCACTGTTTACTTCTCACTGAACATATAACACAAGACTCAAACTAATTAACACTGGGTTCACATAGATATCAGGACTACATGCTTACTCAGGACATGCCTCTGAAGTACAAGTGTGTGTTTGTATTTATGTAACACACACACACACACACACACACACACACACATATATATATATATATATATATATATATATATATATATATTTATATTTATGGGTCCCATTAAGAAGATAGTGTCTTTGGAAAGTTGAGCTTCACATGGTTGAGACCATACATTCGAAATTCCGAAAAGTTGAAGCATTTGCACGCAAATCTCAGTACAGTGGGAATCAGGGAATTCACCCTTTATCCCACTGTAGTGTGATCTCGGAGTTAGTATATATAATTTGCAGGGGGATTATCCCCCCTGCAAAAACACAGATTTTTGTTGTTTTGTCGTTTTCAACTTTTTGGAAGGTCGAACATTCGGCCTGGACCATATGAAGTTCGACTTTCCAAAGAGTCGATCTTGTGATATAGACTCATATGTATATTTGTATATACTCTCTAAATGCATATGGGTTTGTCTGCACATGTGTGTAGGTGTAGGTGGGTGTGTGTATATACATATATATATATATATATATATATATATATATATATATGTATTATATATATACATACATGTTTGTGTGCATGAATGTCAGTGTGTCTGTGTATAAATGTATGTTTTTATGTGTATGCTTCCATTTTTAATTTCTCCAAGTCTTTTGGGTTTCTAATACCATGACGGGAATGGACCTCATTCCTAAGTCAAAGTACTATTAAAGTTTATGAAATTAGTATTGTTTCACTTTTTGATGTTAGCCAAAAGTGCTCTTCACAGCACCCGCAATGTGCCCAGTAATGACTCCTGCAATCCGTACTGTGTTACATGAATTGGCAACATATCTAAATATGATTGTAAATTCTTTTTCAATCCACTCTGCTACAGGCTCCATGAAGGCTCAGTGTCTCTCCAACCTAACACCAGTATTCAACTGCGGTACCACCTTTAACATTCTTGTAAGAAAAGCGCAGTCCGGGTCTGAACTGTCTGCAAACAGCTACAGTTAACTTTGAGTATGTGTCTACCTGTTTGAGCCAATACTCATTTTTCCCCTGGAGAGCACTCTGCTTTGGTTGTATGCAGCCCACACACACACACACACACACACACACACACACACACACACACACACACACACACACACACACACACACACACACACACACACACCTTCCACTTTCTCTTATTCCCTTCTGTTAGCAAACAGTATCCATAACTGATCAATACTGTGTGTTTGTAAATTTAAACTATGACCACAGTAGCCTACTGATACAAGGTTATCCTGTTTTTCCACCTGAGAAATTAAGAAATGACTTACAGTTTAAGAGCAGTCCTTGGTCAATTGTGATTGTTTCTTAACACATACTTGTCTTTGCTTTGTGATTGTTTCCAGCCACACATACCGGCAACTAACAGGGTCTCTACCCGCTTCGCTCCCCACCCTGCCCCCTATTCCCTCCTGCCCCCAGTGGTCCCACCTTTATTGCACTCAAACCCCTCCCATCTTTCTAATAGCCAACCACAGCACTAACCCAACACTACCTCCTCCATCTTCCCACTACTATCACACCTCCTCAACTAACATGTACAAGCATACCTTTCCTATGCTCACTGCATCCACTCTCCTTGCATATCTTACATCCTACCAAAGCTCCATCATTCCTCCACTCAACCACTACCACTGTACTACTACTCACCACCACTCATGTCTCACCCACACTCAGCTCCCCTCCCACCAGCTCAAGAACCATCCCTATGCACCCCCCACATATTCTACCAACTATATTACTCAAACATAAAGCATCCCTACAACTTAACATAGTAACCCTCCCACCATACCTATTACCCACATAGCACAATCAAAGTTTCCCTTATAAACAAACACATTCAAAAACTGAGAAAACTAATAATCTCATGCTTATCAAAACTAGCCCTAAGTGGAGACATCCACCCCAACCCTGGCCCTTCCATCTCCAACCCCAATCTTCATAATCAGACTAGAAACCACAACTTCTCCCATATTACAGCCAATAGAAACCCAGGTGACTTCCTTCTACTATGCCTAAATATTAGAAGTATATCCAATAAAGTCCATGAACTCCATGCCACCATAGACTTGTACTCCCCAGATACAGTCATCCTGACAGAAACCTGGCTAAAACCTCACATTACCAGTGATCAAATACTCCCTACAGGTTACGGCATACTAAGAGTAGACCAGCTAAACAAAAAAGGAGGTGGTGTAGCCATAATATTTAAACAGCATCTAAACATCCAGATCTTAAAATCATCAGCTCCACAAATAGGCAATGAAGAAATAATATATACCAACCTCAAAATTAACCAAAACAAAACCATCAACATAATTGGATGCTACTTTCCACCTGGCCAAAACATCCCTCCCCTAGAAAACCTCCTCAGCTGGTCTACCCACCATCTCCCCCAAGAAACTATCATCTTAGGTGATTTCAATATTGACTGGCAATCCTGTTCTGGCAACAATCCAACCCATCATGTACACCTTCATGACTTCACTCAACTAGTCCAGTCACCAACCAGGATAAATAAAAACTCCACCAAGCACACTACCCTGGATTGGATACTAGTCAGTAAGAGCCCCCAGTCATATATAACAGGCTGCTTATCAGATAGCCTCAGTGATCACTCCCCAACATTCCTACTCAAAAAATACCTATACCAAGCTAAACCTGTCATCTACCGTCAAATACGTAAAAAACTAAACTTTAACCCATTCACATTCATCTCATCCCTCAAAGAATGTAACTGGCATCCTCTAAAGTACCTCAGTCTAGATGATGCAGTTGAATTTTTTAATACTACCTTCCTGAACATCCTTAATTACCATGCCCCCATAAGATTCTCCAGAACCAAAGCACAACCCTCCCCATGGCTAAAGAAAACCACTAAGTCAGAAATGAAAAACAGGGATAAAGCCTGGGAGAGCACTGGCGCAAAACCAAAACCCCCTCAGCTAGACAGAAATTCCTAGAACTACGCAATAGAGTCAAAAAGCTAATAAAACAGGACAAATCCCAATACTACCAGTCTGCCCTAGTCTCCTCACAACACAGCCCCAAACAATTCTGGTCCTCCATAAACTCCATCCTCCACCCAGGTAAAGTTAGTACCCCTCCTCCTAACATCCCTCACTCCTCAGAAAATATTGCTACCTCATTCAACACACACTTCACCCAAACCATACTATCACTAGCTAAACAACACAACCCCCTCCCCTCCAACCCACACCTTCAACTAGTAATCTCACCCACTGCCTTCTCTTTTTTCCTGTACCTACCTCCAACATAAAAAAACTCTTAACTAAACTTAAACCCACCAAATTAGCAGCAGACAGCCTCCCAAGTGAATATCTACAAATCGCAGCTGATGCTCTGGCCTACCCATTATCCATCTTGATTAACCGATCTCTGTCTGAAAGTTACATTCCCACACTGTGGAAAGTATCACATATAATTCCCCTCCACAAAGGCGGACCCTCCATAGAACTAACCAATTACTGCCCCATAGCTATTCTGTCTCCACTCTCCAAAATACTAGAGAAATGCATACACTCTCAGGTCTCAGACTACCTCCTTACTAACAACCTCCTTTCCAGTGCTCAGCATGGTTTCCGACCAAACCATAGCACCACCACTGCCTTACTCTCCTTTACTAACACTATCCTTCAGCATAAAAACAATGGCCATCTCTCCTCTGCTACTTTCCTAGACCTATCTAAAGCATGTGACATGGTCCCACACAAACAAATTATCTCTGTACTCAATAACCTATCCTTCTCACAATCGGTCACCAACTGGTTTCAGAGTTACCTGTCTGACCGCCAACAATCCGTTGTATGGCAGAATGACATATCTCCCCAACTACCTGTCTCCATAGGGGTTTCCCAAGGATCCATCCTTGGACCCCTACTCTTCTCTGTTTACACCAATAATCCAGCCTCTGCCACCAAACATGGCACACTCATACAATACGCAGATGACTCGACCATCATCTGCTCAGCCCAGTCCCTACCAAAACTGCAAAAAGTCACACAGAAAGCCTTTTCCTCTGTTGAAACATGGTTATCCGATGCCCGATTGATACTCAACCCAAACAAAACTAAACTACTCATCTTCCAACCCACCAAACATACTAAAAACAACTCTCACTTTAACATCACGGCAAAAGACAACACCACTATATACCAACTGAACATACCAAATTGTGGAAATAGACAATAAACTAAAATTTGACATTCACATATCCATGACTATAAAAAAAGTCCACAAAAAACTAGGAGCGTTGTACAGAAATAAGCAATTTCTCACCAAAGCAGCAAAGATTTCAATAGCAAATTCCCACCTTATGTCCACCCTACTTTATGCCTCTCCAATATATACCAACCTAAGGCAGTGTGATCTAAACAAGCTAGAGACCTGCTACAACAAAATCGCCAAATTCGCCACAGGGGCATCCTACCGTAGTCACCACTGTCTCTCACTTGCTGAACTGGGCTGGCTTGAACTCCCTCACCTCCTTCAGTGGTATCAACTCTCACTCGCCCACAACCTAGTAAACCATCCACTAAATGTCCCATCCCTCCAGACTCTACTCCAACCCTATTGTACCACCAGACCACTAAGATCCAGCAGCAAAAATCACTTGCAGATCACTAAAGCCAATAACTCTGCTGGTGAAGCACTATTCTCTTGCGCCATACCCAAATTATGGAACTCACTCCCACCCACGATTACCTCCATACCATCATGCACCCAATTCAAAACTTTACTAAAAGCGCAACTAAGAACATGCTGGCTATGCCCTTGCAACTCCCACTCTAATATCATCCACCCCATCCAACCACTACCTTTCTTTCCACTCCACTAACTACCTTGATTATAGCAAGCTCAGATGCTCATAAGCCAGTACTTATTATACAGCACGAACTTCTTCTTGTAACATTCGTTAACGTCTGGTATGCACTTCACAGATAAAGATTCTAGTTGTCTACTGATGTACTATGTTCTTCATCTGTAAATATGTTGTAAGTAATTGCTATGTAAATTGTTATTCACTATGTAATCCAATGTATATACTGTTTATTTTAACTGTGGAGCTTTTCTCCCTGGGCCTCTGCTGAAAATGGACCTACGTCCAGTCAACACATTTAAATAAATAAATAATAAAATAAATACATTTTTTATAAGACCAGTTGCTCCTACTACTACACTGGAACGGTCTGGGTATCTTTCTTCCACATGGCTCTTTTCTGCCTGCAGGTCAAGGTATTTTATGACTCTCTCTCTCTGTACGCAAGACAGTGTTAGTCACTGGGTGTGGCAATTTCAATGATCAATGCTACTTTTGTCTTCTCTTCTTGAACCACTACATCCGGTTCTCTAGCATCTCTCTTTTGAACTGTTGGTATTGGGTGATCCCATGTGATATAAGCCATCATTTTCTAGGATTCTTTGTGGCTCATGTTTCCAGTGTTTTTCAGCCACTTCGATACTATAATATTTGCACAATCTCCAGTATAACAGTCTTGCCACATTATTATGCCTTTCAGTATACAGTCTGCCATTAATGCATCGCAACCAGCAACAAGGCGTGACTGTTTCCAATTCAGTTTTACCAAGCCTACATATGTCTGTTTCCCCCACATGTTCAATGGACTTGTAAACCAGCATGTACATAGCCCACTGTCTTGGGCTGCCAATATTAACCTTTCACTTTTTGATGTGAATTCACCTCTCCTTAACAATTCCTGTGTTTGTTCTTGATAAACATGAGGCTATTCCAGAAGTTTTCTACACCTGCAACAATATTTACGTTTTTCCCACATTTCTTGCCTTCTCATCTGGTCCTTCACCTTATATTCTTTTTGTTTTTTTAGCACATTCAGTTGCTGCCTGGTTTTTATCCACTTCTGGTTTGATTTCCATTCCTGCTTGACGTTGATATGCTTCTGCTAAATTAAGCAGAGATGTCTTCTTAGATTTATTCTCCTCATGTTTCAAAACTTTCACTACATTTGGATCTTGTGAGGTCAGTAGATGTGTGTGGAGTCCCACGACTGCAGATCTATACATGCAATCAATTTCAAGGAGGCCCATCCCTCCATCGAAACAGGGAATATATAATCTTGGTATGCACTCATTTTTATAAATCATTTGGTAAGCATGAAGCATCCTTCTTGTTTTAATATCTAATTTATCCAACACTTTTTGGGGCCAGACAATCACTCCAAAACTAAGTTAGAACAGGAAGAGCAAATTGATTTATAGCTTGGCTCTTGTTCCTAGATGTCAATGCTGTTTTTAGGATTAATTTA